>NW_007251253.1:142597-143436 GCF_000164805.1 Carlito syrichta
TCTTACACAGACCCCTGGGAGATCAGACAATGAGAAAACAGATTCTGGAACACAGACAATGAAGAGTCATCAGAATGACTGGTTACATGCAACAAACCCAGACATCAAGACATTAATGGAGAGAATTTAAAAAAATTAAGGAGAGAAAAGAAGAAAATAGGAAGGAGCTGTTGTCAGAAATGACAGCAGTAAAGAATACTGTGATGGAAGTGAACAACAGCCTAATAAGCATGGAAAGCAGAATCAGCCGAAGAAAGAATCTCAGAGCTCGACTACCAAAACACAGAACTAACCCAAACTGTCAAAAGTATAGAAAAGAAGTTCAAAAAGACAGAACAAAACCTGCAAGAGATGAATGATCACTTCAAGAGACCAAACCTAAGAATAATTGGGCTTCCTGAGGCAGAAAGAGAAACAGAAGCCACGCTGGAACAAACATTTCATGAAATCATTCAAGAAAACTTCCCTCATCCCATTAAGGATGAAAAAATTCAAACACAAGAGATTCAGAGAACCCCTGCAAGACAACAAACAAGAAGACCAACTCCCAGACACATAATAATTCGCCTAAACAAAGCAGCCATGAAAGGAAAAATCCTAAAGGCAGTAAGAGAAAAAGGCCAAACTACCTACCAGGGAAAACCAATTAGAATAGCAGCAGATTTATCCACAGAAACCATTCAGGCCAGAATAGCCTGGAGCCCAATCTTCAAAGTTCTAAAAGAGAAACAATTTCAACCAAGAATAACCTACCCAGCCAAACTAAGCTTCATTAGTGAGGGAGCATTGAAATCTTTTCCAGACATCCAATCCCTAAGAACCTACACTACCACCAGACC
>NW_007251254.1:0-316 GCF_000164805.1 Carlito syrichta
TCGCTGCCCAGGCGGGTCTCGAACCCGTGGGCTCAGGCAATCCACTCACCTCAGCCTCCCAAAGGCGCGGGATTACAGGCTGAGGCACCAAGCCTGGCTGAGTATCACCTTTTTTAAAACTTTTAAATGTGACTACTATGAAACTTTAAATTACATAAGTGCCCCACATGGTACTTTTATTGGACAGTGCAGCTCTAGAAAAGGTCGTATTTGACAACTAATTCCTTTAATGATTACCTTACTAGCAAAGAAGTGATATGAAGTCATTAAACTATTCATAGTCACCTACAGTCATTACTGAGTTGCAGATCTACTG
>NW_007251254.1:1700-7318 GCF_000164805.1 Carlito syrichta
GCTACTCGGAAGGCTGAGGCGGAAGGATCGCCGGAGCCCAGCAGGTGGAGGCTGTGGTGGCCGGGAGCGGCCACTGCACTCCAGTCTGGGCGACAGGGTGAGACTTCAACTCAAAAAAAAAAAACAAAGAAATGCGAAATAGTGCAGCTGTATTGAAAAACACTTTGGCAGTTTGTCAAAATGTTAAAACAAAGAAACTATAAGCCAGCAACTTCGCTCCAAAGTATTCATCCAAGAGAAAGGAAACATACATCAGCTCAGAAATGTATACACAAATATTCATAGCAGCATTATTCACTAATAGCCAAAATGTGGAAACAACATAAATGCCTGTCAACTTATGAATGGATAAACAGAATGTGGTATCGACAAACAAAGGAAAATTACTTGGTAATAAAAAGAAACGAAGCACAGACACATGCCACAACATGGGTGACCCTTAAAGATATTATGCTAAGTGTAAGAAGTCAGAAACAAAAAGTCACATATTATATGATTCCATCAATATAAGAAAGATAAATCCACAGAGATTGCCAAAAGTAGATTAGAGGCTTCCAGAGGCCGGGGAGAAGGGCTAATGGGCAGTAATTGCTAATATTTACAGAGTTTCTTTTGGGATACAAAAAAAAGAGTTCTAAAATTGTGGTGATGGCTGCACAACTCTGGAAATATAATAAAAACCACAGAATTGTACATTTTATTTTATTTTTTGAGTTGGAGTCTCACTGTCGCCCAGACTGGAGTGCAGTGGCCTCGACCTGCTGGGCTCCGGCGATCCTTCCGCCTCAGCCTTCCAAGTAGCTGGAACTACAGGCATGCGCTACCATGCCCGGCTGATTTTTTGATTTATTGTAGAGATGAGGTCTCGCTGCCCAGGCGGGTCTCGAACCCGCGGGCTCAGGCAATCCACTCACCTCAGCCTCCCAAAGGCGCGGTATTACAGGCTGAGCCACCGAGCCCGGCTGCACTTTCTTAATTATCCTACCTCTGACGGAGTTTCTTTTGACTCCTCTTCTTCCTCCCATTTCTCAATTGTGCACTTCCCAAGTCTCAACTTCTGGTCTTCCATTCTTTCCTCTTCATATTCTCCCTCTTAGTTCACTGAACTTACCTCAAATCTTCAACCAGCTCTAGCCAACCTAGCTATAGTCTGAAGTGACATTTCTTTTTTTTTTGAGTTGGAGTCTCACTCTGTCGCCCAGACTGGAGTGCAGTGGCCGCTCCTGGCCACCGCAGCCTCGACCTGCTGGGCTCCGGCGATCCTTCCACCTCAGCCTTCCAAGTAGCCGGAATTACAGGCATGCACTACCATGCCCGGCTGATTTTTTGATTTATTGTAGAGATGAGGTCTCACTGCCCAGGCGGATCTCGAACCTGCGGGCTCAGGCAATCCACTCACCTCAGCCTCCCAAAGGCGCAAGATTACAGGCTGAGCCACCGAGCCCGGCTTGAAGTGACATTTCTAAAGATGTTTGCATTAATCGATGGCAAAGATAAAAGAATTTGTTTTTCACAATTTTACTTCTAACAGTAAGATTTTTGCAGGCATTTGTGAGAAATTAGTAAAAATTCCTGGAAATCTATAAAGCCAGAACATACAGTCAAAGGTTTAAAAGTTTAGGCTATCGGGCAAGGCCTGAAGATTTAGTCAAATTTAGAGGATCAAGTCAGACACCTCTGGGCAAAAATTAAAACAAGGAAACAAAAAAAAAAGTCAGGCTCTGTACTTAGGTCAAAAATGCCTGTATAACCAGGCTGAAGAAACAATGAACAAAACTTTGCCACACATGTCCTATTTAGGTCAAGAGTAAAGCCCAAGCCTGAGGCCCTCAGATGAAGGGAAGTGGGTGTGCCTATCAGACTTGGTATGGAGTAAGGAAACAGATAAGAAACTAACAGCCCCTCCTCAAGCATTTTAAAAGGGGAGAAAACTTTCCCATGCATTCCAAAGAAAACCAGGGAAAGGATTTACCTGGTGGCTGTAATCCCAGCACTTTGGGAGGCCTAGAAGGGAGGATCACTGGAGCCCAAGAATTCCAGACCAGCCTGGGTAACACAGTAAGACCCCATTTTTACATAAAATCAAAAAATAAGCCAGGCATGGTGGCGTGTGCCTTACAGTCCAAGCTACTCAGAAGGCTGAGACAGGAGAATTGCTTGAGCCCCAGAGATGGAGGCTGCAGTGAGCCTTGATCATGCCACTGCACTCCAGCCTGAGAAACACAGTGAAACCCTGACCGAAAATAAACAAAAAACCCCAATAACAACCAAAAACAAACAAACAACAACAACAAAAAAAAACAGGCAAAGACTAGAATTACCCACTCCTCTGCTCTTTTTTCTTTTGTGTAGATTATGAAGGAAACTAAAACTACAAAATGAAAAAAACATAGCTTTATACAATTCAAGATTTTCTTCGTTTTGTGTAATGTAGCAGTGAATTTTCTACAAGGTCTCTGTGAAACTTATGACTAAAGGTGATGACCTTATGACACATTTCAATGGCAATAAAATAAATCAATGACAATTTGCAAACTACTACTTCTATTTCTTTGTATATGGCAATATGCAGCATCCTCAATAGAATGGGCATCTCAATATTTAAATGCTAGTTAAATTGTGAAAGAACAAAAATAATTTCTTATAATGAGGAACTCTATCTGGAACCTACCTGGATCTAACAAATAATGTAGAGAACAAATAACTTGCCTTGCAATTTACAAAGCATTTTTATTTACATTATCTCACTGAATCCTCACAACAACCCTGTAGAGTAAGACAGGCACAGTCACTGTAAAAAATACAGAACTGAGACTAAGACACAGGTAGGTCACAGTTAATCAGCGATGAAAAGCACCCTCAAAAACTGCAACAGAATTAGGAACTCGTATCTCAGGACTTCAGATGAAAATTTAATGAGTGGCATAAGACAACTGAATATTTTCTGAGTAATGACTTACAGTCAATATAATTCACAAACGTAGAAAACAACTTAGGGCACACCTTTACTTCAGAGCACTTCTTTTTTTTTTTTTTTTTTTAAATTATTTTGTGGGTCTTCACTATCCATGCTGGAACTCCAAAACAAAGATAATCAAGTTTTCCTACCAGGTTAGGAAAAGCCCTAACAAACCAAGAAGTGAAATGTTCTACAAGGTCTCTATTAGGCTAATTCATACTTTAAAATACCTACAAACATAGAAGCTCAATCTAGTCTTATCACAGCAACTGGGTGGGACTATTTCATTCTAAGTTGTAGCCCTAGTGAGATCTATTAATAAAATCTGAGAGAGAACAGTTCATTGAAAAGATCACAGGGACTAACTGCAGATTTTCCCTGTAAAATCGAATTCGATCATCTGAAGCCTTTCTCGATGCCTAAGAGGTTAAAAGTCCAAAAGCAGAGCACTCTGCTTCTAACTCTTTTAAGTGAGGATTAGAAAATATGCTACAGATACTCAAAGTTGCAAATGTTTCTTAATTTATAAACATACAATACATAAAACCAGTATTTTCTTTAAATTCCTAAGCAGGAACCATGAAACTACTGAACACCAAAAACAGATTACAGAATTTTAAAAATCAAATTATACTTATGACTTTATTGCCAGAGACAGCAATATAAAAATCTCAGATGCCAAAAACAATCAACTAAAACAGCACTTGGTTAGTCACTCTTTTTAGAATATCCTTGATTTTTCACGAGGTTTGATGAAAGAGATAAGAGTGATGAAAACTAAATAATTTACTGATATTATTAATGCTAAAATAAAGTATAATTCTATAGAACTACATAACATCTCACAATTCAATGGTATTTGTCATTTTTAATATAAATGATCACACAGAAATCTATTTTGAGAAATGCATGATCGTTAGGCATTTAAATTCATAGTACTACTTGATAATTATAGGCTGATATGGTTACAAATTCTCCAACTTTCTTTCCCCCCTGAAGGCTTTATAACAAAACGTTAAAGAAAATGATTCAAGCTGGGCTCGGTGGCTCAGCCTGTAATCTCGCACCTTTGGGAGGCTGAGGTGAGTGGATTGCCTGTGCCCGCGGGTTCAAGACCCACCTGGGCAACTTGGTGAGACCTCATCTCTTCTACAATAAATCAAAAAATTACCCAGCCATGGTAGCGAACGCCTGTAGTTCCAGCTACTCAGAAGGCTGAGACGGAAGGATCGCCGGAGCCCAGCAGGTCCAGGCTGCATGGCCGGGAGCGTGCCACTGTCCTCCGGCCTGGGCGACAGAGTGAGACTCCAACTCAAAAAAAAAAGAAAATGATTCAAATACAAATTTCTGGTGTTAGCTTTGACTAATTTTAGTTTAAATTACACATCATCCAAACAACATTATCATAGCACTTTAACTATAGGCAAAACATGTTTTTAAAATAATAATCAACTCTTCTGAAGTCTATAGTGCTAGATATACATTTCCAACTAGTTTCCCTTTGAAAAACTTCCATCAGCTACAATCCAATAAGATCACATCAGATGGCCAGGTTCGGTGGCTCACACCTATAATTCCAGCACTTTGAGAGGCCAAGGTGGGAGGATTGCATGAGCCCATGGGTTCAAAACCAACCTGGGCAACTTGGCAAGACCTCATCTCAACAATAAATTAAAAAATCAGCTGGGCATGGTGGTATGCGCCTGTAGTTCCAGATGCTAGCAAGGTTGAGGCAGAAGGATCACCTGAGCCCAGTAGGTTGAGGCTGCGGTGGCCATGAGTGTGCCACTGCACTCCAGCCTGAGTGACAGAGTGAGACTCTGCCTTCAGGGGGGATAAAAAAAGATCACATCGGATACAATAATACACAATGGCAATTCAAAAGTAGAATTGACTTCCACTAGATCTAGAGATCTGTATTATGTCATTCTCAGGTTCAGTATTATTTGCAAATACCTGACATGATAATGTCCATTATCACAACAATAAAGCACCTCAATATAATGCAGCCCTGAGATTAGATCTTAAGGCAGGTAGCACAGGCAGAATCATTCTCATTCATTTGTTCGGTAAACATTTACCAACCATCTGTTATAGCTATTATATGCCAGGTACTGGAAAGAGTTTCAAAACAGAAAAAGTTTGACCCTTGTGTAACTTAATTTATTGCCTGTCATCCCTCAGAGAGACACACAAGACCAGACCATGAAGAATCATACTAAGGAATTTGGGTTTTATTCTAAGTGTGGCCAAAATATTGCAGGTCAGGTACAGTGGCTCACACCTGTAATCCCAGCACTTTGGGAGGACGAGGCGGGAGGACTACCTGAGCCCAGGAGATTGAGACAAGCCTAGGCAACATAGCAATACCTCGTCTCTACAAAAAATAAAAAAATAAACCAGGTGTGGTGGCACATGCCTGCAGTCCCAGCTACTCAGGAGGGCTGAGGCAGGAGGATCATCTAAGCCCAGAAGACTGAGGCTGTGGTTAGTCATAATCATGCCACTGCACTCTAGCCTAAGCTACAGAGTGAAACCCTGTCTCAAAACACACACACACACACACACACACACACACACACACACACACACACACACACACAAAATGATGGGAAAATTCTTGTCAAGCAGGAATGCCACAATCTGACTTAGTTGGCTG
>NW_007251255.1:0-14620 GCF_000164805.1 Carlito syrichta
AACATTGTGAAGATGTCCATCTTACCTAAGGCAATCTACAGATTCAATGCAATACCTATCAAATTACCAGCAACATTCTTCTCAGATCTAGAAAAAACAACGCAGGAATTCATATGGAAACACAAACATCCAAGAATAGCCAGAACAATCCTCATCAAAAAATAAAACAAAGCAGGTGGTATCACATTATCAGACTTCAAACTTTACTATAAAGCTACAATCATCAAAACAGTTTGGTATTGGTATAGGAACAGGCATATAGATCAATGGAATAGAATTGAGATTCCAGAAGGAAAACCTCAATTTCTCAAACAACTCATCTTGGACAAGGCTTCCACCACCTACCACTGGGGAGAGGAGAACCTATTCAGTAAATGGTGCTGCAAAACTGGTTGACCACATGCAGAAGATTGAAAAAGGAACCCTATCTATCCCCATGCACAAAGGTTGATTCCAAATGGATCAGAGTCCTAAATGTAAAACCTCAAACCATAAGAACCTTAGAAAATGAAGGAAATACCCTCATGGAAATCGGAACTGGCGTCCAATTCCTGAACAAAACCCAAAACCCACAACTCATAAGAGAGAAGATAGACAAGTGGGACCTTATTAAACTGTCAAGCATCTGCAAAGCCAAAGAAACCATCAAGAGAGCAGGGAGAAAGCCTACAGAGTGGGAAAAAATATTTGCCTACACCAGTTCTGACAAAGGCTTAACATCCTGGATCTACAAGGAACTCAAATGTGCTGAAAAGAAAAAAACAAACAACCCCATTATAAAATGGGCAAAAGATATGAACAGACACTTCACAAAGGAAGACATCTGAGCAGCCAACAAACACATGAAGAAATGTTCAACCTCACTAATCATCAGGGAGATGCAAATCAAAACCACACTGAGATACCACCTAACCCCAGTCAGAATGGCAATTATCACAAGTCAAAAAATAACAGCTGCTGGAGATGGTGTGGTGAAAAGGGAACACTTCTACACTGTTGGTGGGAGTGTAAACTAGTGCACCCTCTGTGGAAAGCAGTGTGGCGATTCCTAAAAGCTCTAAATACCACCTCCCATATGATCCCGCAATCCCCCTACTGGAAATATATCCTGAAGAACACAAATCACTCTATAAAAAAGACACCATCTTGGGCTGGGAAAACACCTCTTATCAACAGGGCACCTGAATGAAGCGTAATTGTACACCTAACCCTTAACTGCACCCCACAAAACCATAATAAAAAATACTGATTAATTATTAAAAAAAAGATATCTGCATACGCATGTTTATCGCAGCGTTGTTCACAATAGCAAGAACCTGGAAACAGCCATGCTGTCCATCAAAAGAGGACTGGCTTAAAAAAATGTGGTACATATACACGATGGAATACTATGCAGTAATAAAAAAGAACAAAATCATGAATTTCGCAGCAACTTGGATGGAACTAGAGTTTATAATACTGAGTGACCTCTCACAGAAACAAAGATCCGAGTATCACATGTTCTCACTCATATAATGGACCTTAAACATCCAATGCAATACTATACGAAAATGACTGACAGTACTGGGAAACTATGGTGGGGGGAGGTAGATGGGATTAACAGTAGCAAATATCTGTCTGGGAACGGGGAAACACCCCATATCAACAGGGTGCCTGAATGAAACGCAATTTTATACCTAACCCTTAACTGTACCCCACAACTTCATTATAAAAAATAAATAAATAACTAAAAAAAAAACTAAAAAAAAAAAAAATAAGCAAAGGACTTGAATATATGTTTCTCTAAGGAAGATATACCTATAGACAATTAGAACAGGAAAAAAACCTCAGCATCATTATTCATTAGGGAAATGCAAATGAAAAACAATTTGATATCCATATAAAATGACTAGAATTTTTTTTTTTTGTTAGAGTATCACTGTCTCCCAGACTGGGGTGCAGTGGCTGCTCCCATCTATCGCAGCCTTGACATGCTGAGCTCTGGTGATACTTCTGCCTCAGCCTTCCAAGTAGCCAGAATTACAGGCATGTGCTACCACACTCAGTTGATTTTTTGATTTATTGTAGAGATGAGGTCTCACTGCCCAGGCGGGTCTCAAACCTATGGGCTCAGGCAATCCAGTCACCTCAGCCTCCCAAAGGTGCAGGATTATAGGTTGAGCCACCGAGCCCGGGTATGACTAGAAATTTTTAATGGAAAATAGGTGTTGACAATGATGTTGTAACCTTTGTACATTTCTGGAAGGAATATATAACGTTTTGGTCACTGTGAAAAGTACTTTGCTGTTGTTCCAAAAATTAAATGTAGAATTACCATTACACCTAGGAAATCTAGTTTTAGTTATATTTCCAACAGAATGGAAAACATAAATCAAACAAATATACAACCACATTTATAGTATCACAGTTCATAAGAACTAAGAGATAAAAATAATTCAACTTTCTATGAATAGATGAATGGATAGAAATAATCTGATATATACATACAATGGTACATCAGCCACCTATAAAATTAGAATTTTGATATATTATACAAAATGATGGACATTAAAAACATTTTGTTTAGTGAAATAAGCCAGAAATAAAAGAAAAATATTGTATAAATCTGCTTATATGGAATGCTTAGAATAATCAATTACATACAGAGAGAAAAAGGAATAGAAATTATCAGAGGCTGGGAATAGCAGTCATATTGCAAATACTATTTTTTTGAATTTATTACATTTGGGGTGTAGATTGTTGGTGTGGTTATGAAACACTGAGAATATATGTGATGGCTCCGAATTCCACACTTACAAATGGTCAAAACGATAAGTATTGTGATATATATATATATATTTTTTCCCCTTCCACAATAGAAAATATGCACAGTGAAGCCTGGAGATCAATCTTGATAATTGCCTTCATTTACAATTTAGAGTTGAACAAGTCTGATCCAATTCTTTGAGACAGCTGAGAAGACTATTATTGAAGAAATTTGCATTGGAAGAGAAATTATTGGAGCAAGGAGAAAATTTAAGAGTTTATACGACTTTCTCCTCATGGCCAACAACTGTTTATACTGCACTTCACTGATTTACTTCATTATCTCAAACAATCACTTTAGTTACTAAAGTGAAGACCTTGCACATGAAGGGGTGTCCCGAGTCTTCACTTCAGCCCTTTTCAAGATGAATTCTCTCAAATACTGTATATTTCACCTCCGTTTATTTCCATATTTCAGCAGACTCATGTTCTCTACATGAAATGAATACACTTTTGAAACACAAGCCATTGGCTCCTGCCCAAATATCTTCCTGGTGGAAGCCATAATGATGCTACACCCTCAACATACCCAGGCAGACCAAGGCATCTTATTCACACAAAGTTTGTGTCCCTCCAATGTAATTTCACACTCCAGACCCATAAAACCTTTGAAGCTCATGTTTTGTTGATTACTCCTGAATAAAATTATTCACAGACTCTTATCTGTCTATAAAACACTGTCACAGACAAATAAATTGTCAAGCATGGCTTGAGGAACTTTTATGTTAATTATGACCTTATTTTTTTTTTTAGTTTTTCCCCTTTAAAATTTCTAAGTCTTTGGTACTGATGAAAGTATGTAACTTATGTTTCTCAATAATTTTGTGATGCATATTCAAATATATTCACAGATAATTTTTATAATTTGACATAAATAATAAAAATAATGTTGATAATGAGCTTAGATTTTTTACTAATCTACATATTTATTATATTCTTCATTTTTCTGATGCTGAAGTTTGCCATATAGTGTACAATAAATTTTTTCCTATGCATCACAGGGGGAATATAAGTTAGCACAACTAATTTATAACAATTTTAACGTTTCTTAAAAAAAACAAACTTGTCATTTGGTTCAACAATTTCACACCTAGAAATCACCCCAAGAAAACTGAAAGCATATATTCACAAAATCACTTGTACAGTCACATGTCACTTAACTACAGGGATGCATTCTGAGAAAAGTATCTGTACACAATTTTATTATTGTGAAAACATCATAGAATATACTTACACAAAGCTAGAAATATAGCCTATTACACACCTAGGTTCTGTGGTATAGCCAATTGCACTAGATTTCAAACCTCTACAGCATGTCACTGTACTAAATATTGTAGCAATTTAAACATATGGTAAGTATTTGTGCATCTAAACAATTTAAACATGTAAAAAGTACAGTAAAATGCAGACTAAAAGATAAAAATTGTTTCATCTGTATAGGTCAATTACCATAAATGGAGCTTGCAGGACTGTTAGTTCCTCTGGGTGAGTTAATGAGTGAGTGGTGAGGGAATTGGAAGAGATAACACATCACTGTAGATTATATAAATATTGTACACTTTAGCTACACTAAGTTTTGAAAAAATATTCTTTTATTTATTCAATAATCAATTAGTCATAGTCTACTGCAATTTTTAAATTTATAAAATTTTTAATGTTTTAACTTCTTTATACTTTTGTACTAATACTTAGCTTAAAACACATACATATAATATAGATGTGCAAAAATATTTTATTTATTTATGTTGTTATTCTATGCTTTCTCTTATATTTTTATTTTTTACTTTAAAAAAAGTAACAGCTAAGACTCAGGCATGCTTATTACCCTAGGCCTACACAGTGTCAGGATCATTTATCTTCCATCTCCACATTCTAATACTTTTAAATGTCTTCCAAGACAAGAACACTCATGGAGTCATCATCTTCTATGATAATAAAGTCTTCTTCTTGAATACTTCCTCAACCACCTGCCTGAGACTGTGTCACAGTAAGTTTTCTGATATATAGATGTAGTACATTCTAAAATAGAGACAAAAAAGTATCACTTAGTAAACACATACATTAATAACATGGTCACTGATTGTCACTATCAAGTATTATGTCCTGTATATACTTGTCTGTTTCATGCAGTGTTTTACATTACCAGCAACTCAATAGGTTTGTTTATATTAATATTATCACAAACACATGAGTACTGTATTGCACAAAAAATTATAAGAACTAAAAGACTGTGCTGGAAAATTTTTAGCTCCATTATAATATTATGAATTCACCATCAAATATATGTTCCACCATTACTGAAACATTATTATATGGGCCATAACTGTACATTACTGTCCAATTGCAGTATTATTCATAATACTAAAAAACTCTAGAAAGAGAATTTGCATAAAAACAGGAAACAGTTAAATGCCCATCAACTGATGATTAAATAAACACAATGATGAACATTAATAAAAAGTAACAAAATAGAACAAAAAACTGCCTGCATATGAAGAAACATCAATTACCTTTAAAAATAGTATGCTGAGGAACAATTACAAGACGGCAAGGAAGTTGGTCAGTGTGTGTGATTCTCTGCATTAATCAGTGGGTGCAGGGAGGAGTATGCATGCAAGTGTGTTGAAAAGTGGGTGTGTGAGTGTCTGAGTGGAGATGGAGGAACAAGTGACCTGAGCTCTCCTGCCAAGGTGGATGCTCCACAGCTACTTGGATCCCAGCACATCCCACAGCCCAGAAGCAGGGAATATCTCTGTGACCCTACCTAACAGAAAAGCAAAACAAAAAGCAAAAAACACCAGCTGCCAACATTAACAGCCACCACAACCTTTGGTGCTAGATCAGACATTGACAACAGGGTCCAAGGAGAAAATACACCAGAGGAAATAGTCACCAAGTCCCAGCAGAGGACAAGATGCCAAAATGTCCCTACTGTCTTTGTTCTGGTAATGGACAGAGAGAGGCTTTGGCCTGGCCATCTGAGCAGTAGAGCTACTATCTACGGTTTATCAATACCAACCCAAAGAGGATACCCCAGGTGCAGTATCCCCAGAGGGATAGGCCCGGACAAGGAGACCCAGGCATTCTATCCTCCTAACTGAAACATTTAAGGGTCTACAGCTGCAATGAATAACCCAGCCTGCAACAGAAGAGTAAGGGCAGCTTTTGAATCTTAGCACCTCACAACACACCTTATTCAAATCTCAAAGCTGCAAAAGGACAGCACAGTTCCTCATCCTCAAACTGGCTTTAAAAATTGAACAAATCCAGGCCAGACTCAGTGACTCATCCTGTAATCCCAGGACATTGAGAGGCCAAGGCAAAGGACTGCCTAAGCCCATGGGTTCAAGACCAGCCCAAACATCATGGCAAGACCTCGTCCCTACAATAAATAAAAAAATAGCTGGGCATGGTAGCACATGCCTGTATATCTGGCTACTTGGAAGGCTGAAGCAGAAGAATCACCAGATCCCAGGAGATAACTGTGAGTGTGTGTGCCACTGCACTCCAGCCTAGGCAACAATGAGACACAAACTAAAAAAAAATTGAATAAATCCAGAGGTTGTACCAAAGGAAGAAGTAAAAACTACTCCCTCCCTCACTGAGCAACAGAAATGAAGAGCAAAGAAAAGATTGTCATAAATAAAGAGAAATCTATGAAAGAATACAGGTACCCAATGAAGTCCAAAAAGGATAGGGCACAAGAATACAGAGTTCAGAATGCAAACAATGAAGAGCACCCAGATCTATTGCTCTCAGACCTCAAATGCAGAGATCAAGGAATGGTTGGAAAAGATCAATAAGAACCAGGAAAGGCAAGGCCAACACACAAAATAATTAATTACAAAGATGCAAGTTATAAAAATAGCAGTCAATGGAATAAATAATAAACTGACGATAGTGGAAAGCAGAATTAACCAAGCAGAAGAAAGAATTTCAAACCTTAGAGAACAAAATATGGAACTAACCCAGTCTATTAAAAACATAAAAAGGAAGCTTAAAAAGGTGGAACAAAGCTTTCAAGAGGTTTGTGATTATATAAAGAGAAGGAACTTATGCCTGATTGGTATTCCTAAAGCAAAAAAGAAAGATGAGAGCACTCTGGAAACAAACATTCCATGAAATCATCTAAGAAAACTTCACACATCTCATCAGATTGGTGACCTTCCAAACAAGAAATGCAGAGAACCCCTACAATGCATCAAATGAGAAGATCAACTCTTGGACACTGTAATTTGCTTACACAAGTAGGCATAAAATGAAAAATTCTAAAGACAACAAGAGAGAAAGCTCAGACTACCTACCAATTAGATCAGGAAAGACCAATTAGAATAGTAGCAAACTTATCTTCAAAAACACTACAGCCTAGAAGAGGCTGGAGTCTAGTCTTCAAAGTCCTCAGAGATAAACAATTCCAATGAAGAATTTCCTACCAAACTAAGCTAAGTGATGGAGAATTTAAAAGCTTCCCAGACATTCAATCCCTAAGAGTTTATACTGCCTCCAGACAAGCACTACAAGAGATGGTAAGAAGGTATTAGACACAAAGGAAAGAAAAAAATGAACAACCACACTCTTCCCAAGATTGAAGGGAAACAGGGAATCGACACAACATGCGTCATGACTGGAAAATTGAAAACACACCCATATATCAACTGAAAAATGAAAAGAAAACAAACAATAAACAAACCAACAATAACAACAAAGCTATATAAGCCTCATGACAGGAATACACTCTCACATTTCAATAATCAGCTTGAATGTAAATGGACTAAATTCACCACTGAAAAGACATGGAACACCAAACTGGATTAAAAAAAACCAAACAAACATGAGACAACAATATGCAGCCTCAAGAAAACATCTCAATACAAAGGATTTTCACAGACTTAGAGGATGGAAAACAAATTTTGAGGTAAATGGCACACAAAAGCAGGCAGGAGATGCAATGTTAATATCAGACAAAACAACTTTTAATCTACCAAATTTTTAAAAAGATATCAAATAACACTACATAATAATAAAATGTTCAATCCATCAATAAGAACTATCCATCTAATCATATAGCATCCAACACAGGAGCACCAGCTGTTATAAAGCAGATACAAAGTACTTTTAAAAAAATGACTCAACACTATAGTAGCTGGGGACTTAAATACCACACATACAACCCTAGATACATCATTGAGGTAAAAAATCAACAAGGAGATCCAGAACCACAGCTTGGTTCTTAACCAAGTGAATTTAATAGATGTCTACAGAACACTCCACCCAACAATGACAGAATACACATTGTACACATTCCCATATGGAATGAACTCCCAAATCAGCCACATTCTGGACCATAAGTCAACCATTAACAAATGTCATAAGATTGATATATGGTCATGTACCTTGTCAAACCATAGTGGTATCAAAATAAATATCACCACCAATATTCCCCCCAAATGCAGACATGGACACTAAACAGCATGATGCTGAACAACACCTAGGTTAGCACAGAAAGCAAAGCAGAAACTAAGAGATTCCTGTTTACAAATTAAAATAAAGACACATCTTACTAAATCCTCTGGTTTCCCATGAAATCAGTACTAAGAGGGGAATTTATATCTCCATGAACACACATCAAGAAAATAGAAAGAGAACAAGGTAACAGACTAACAAATCCCCTAAGGGAGCTGGAAAGGCAAGATCTCAAAAACCGTAACTATAGCAGAAGACTTCAGATAACCAAAGTAAAAGCCCAAATACTGGACATAGACAAAAATATCATTAAAAAAACAGAATAGTTCCAGCAAGATGGTGACAGCATAGGTGGACTTGTGAGAATCTCTGAATGTGAGTTCCCAAAAAGACTCTTACCTTTCTTCCACCATCCACCTACCCACCGCCAGTCACACTAGTCTGAGGCCCGGGGACCTTCAGTTCCATGCAGGGCCAGATATTGCAGGCCCTCACTGCTGCTGCTTCACTTACATGACTCCCACCTGTGCGGGAGTCTCGGGTCTCAGTTCCCTCCCTGGCTACACTGTCTCTCACCCAGCAGCAAGCACCAAGCCACTGGTCACTCAGGGAGGCTCTGGGCATCCACCCCTCAGAGACACTGGTCCCATTTCTGGCTGAAGTACCCTGCGGGGGTCCCAGGGCCAATCTCACTGCTCATTGCCTGCCTTTGGAACTTTGGAGCTCTGGAGCTCTGGGCCCAACTTGGCTGAGGCACTCAGCGTGCGACCCCACGTTTGGGGACCCAGACATGCAGAGAGAAAAGATACGCTAAAGTGAAACTGCCACCACGGCCATTCTCCAGGCAGAGATTTGCATTGCCCTGCCCACCTATCAACAACCCCCACCTCAATTCCTAAGGTAACGTCAATAAACAGGAGACTAAGCCCCACCCCTACGCTGAATCAGACAAAAGCAACTAAGCATTGCAAACCTCCCAGGCAGCAGGATAAAAAAAAAAAAAAACCCAAACTGATAGTAAATCTAGCTGCCTGCAATGAAAAACAAAGGGGAAAGCCTGGAGATAAGAGCTGAAGTGACTTCAGACACGCAGGAAAGTTTCCAGAACTAGTCTGATCTCTTATTTTGATCTTTGATTTTATCATTTTGACTGTTTGTTTTACTCACTTTGCTTGCTTTCTGACTTATACTGTCTCATGTTTTTATTTTTTTAGTTTTATTTGTCTGTCTCTGTGTAGCTATCAGTTTTCTTTGGGGAATCTTTCTTACATGTTTTTTTTTTCACTTCTTTCCCACCTTGTGTCTCTTCCTCAACTGTTAGTTGGTATGTATGTCTGTTTTCCCTCTCACACATCTCTCTTTTTAACTTCCTATTGATCCCCCTTTTCCTCCATTATTTTCCTCTTTTGTAGCCCCTTTTAATCCAGGGACCAAGCCTACATACTGCTGCATGGACAGATTGTAAGGCAGTGGGAAATGGGTTCCAGTGTGCTCATACACGTGTTGGTGGATGCTAGAATCAGCATATAGATTCGGAACCACAGCTTCCCCTTCAATTAAACCTCACACCTGCAAAAAATACAGCCCCCAGCCCACATTCCAACCTCAAAAGTGAACAAAGCCAGAGAACCCTCATAAGGAAGAACAGGAGATTGCACAAGTGAAATAAAAGCAACCCCATCTTCCCTGAAAAACAGAATTAAAAAAGGGAAGGGAAAGTGGGAGAGAGAGAAAAATCTACACAAATGAAGAAAAACCAAAAAAGAATATGGGTCTCTCCCAGACCCCTGGGAGGGCAGACACTGAGAAAACGGACTTCGGAATGCAAACAATGAAGAGCCCTCAGAATGACTGGTCTCAAACTACAAACCTAGATATGAAGACATTAATGGAGAGATTAAAAAGAATTGAGGAGACACAAGAAGAAATTAGGAAGGCATTTATATCTGAGATAACATTAATAAAGAATACTGTGAATGAAATAAATAACAAACTGATAAGCATGGAAAGTAGAATTACCCAAACAGAAGAAAGAATCTCAGAGCTTGAGGACCAAAATATAGAACCAATCCAAACTTTTAAAAACACAGAAAACAAGCTCAAAAAGACAGGAAAAAACCTTCAAGAGATAAGCAATTACTCCAAGAGACCAATCCTAAGAGAAATTGGCTTTCCTGACGCAGAAAGAGAGACAGAGATCACACTGGAACAAACTTTCCATGAGATCATTCAAGAAAACTTCCCTTTTCTAATCAGTGATGCAACACTTCAAACACATGAGATTCAGAGAACCCCTGCAAGACAACAAATGAGAAGACCAACTCCCAGACACATAATAATTCACCTAAACAAAGTAGGCATAAAAGAAAAAGTCCTAAAGGCAGCAAGAGAAAAAGGCCAAATCACCTACCATGGAAGACCAATTAGAATAGCAGCAGATTTATCTACAGAAACCCTGAAGCCTAGGAGAACTTGGAACCCTATCTTCAAAGTCTTAAAAGATAAACAATTTCAATCAAGAATAACCTACCCGGCCAAGTTAAGCTTCATTAGCGAGGAAGAATTAAAATCTTTCCCAGATATCCAATCCCTAAGAACTTATGCTGCCACCAAACCATCTCTATATGAAACACTTAAGAAATAACTAAACACAGAAGAAAAGGAGGAAAGAACAATGTTCTTCTCAAGAGCACAGGAAAAAGAATAAAATACACAAGAACCAAGCCCAAAACCAAAAGAAAGACAAAAAACCAAGTGGAAGAACAACTCTATAAGAGCTCTATGATAGGGATGAACTCTCACATTTCAATAATTAGGCTGAATGTGAATGGACTAAACACACAACTGAAAAGACATAGAAAGGTAAAATGGTTAAAATATCACCAGGCAACAACATACTGCCTTCAAGAGACCCATCTCACTAGAAAGGACATACACAGACTCAAAGTAAGAGGATGGGAAACAAATTTTCAGGCAAATGGAACACAAAAGAAAGGAGGAGTCACGATCCTAATTTCAGACAAAATACCATTTAAGCTATCAAAAATTAAAAAATATACAGAAGGCCATCACAAAATGAAAAAGGTTCACTCCACCAACAAGAAATATCTCTCTTAAACATATGCACCCAACATAGGTGTGCCAACTTTCATAAACCAACTTCTAGGAAAACTAAAGAAAGATATTGACTCTAACATCATCATAACTGGGGACTTTAATACCCCACTCACAACTCTAGACAGATCATCAGGACAAAAAATCAGCAACGAGATTCAGAACCTCAATGAGACTCTTGACCAAATGGACTTAATTGATACCTACAGAACACTCCATCCAAAGACCACAGAATACACATTCTACTCATCATTGCATGGAACATAGTCTAAGATCGACCACATACTTGGCCATAAATCAAGCATAAGCAAATTTAAAAGGACCGGAATTTTACCATGCACCTTCTCGGACCACAGTGGAATAAAAATAAACATTAACACCACCAAGGTCGCATCAAAACGCACAAAGACATGGATACTAAACAGCATGATGCTAAACAACTTCTGGGTCAATGACAAAATCAAAACAGAGATCAAAAGATACCTGGAAACAAATGAAAATGAAGAAACATTTAAGAAAATCTCTGGGATGCCATGAAAGCTGTAGTAAGAGGGAAATTTATATCCCTACAAATGCACATGAAGAAAATGAAAGGATTACAAATTAACAGTCTAACAAGCCACCTTAGGAAGCTGGAAAAGCAGCACCACAAAAACCCTAATTTCAGCAGAAGAATTCAGATCACCAAAATAAAAGCCCAAATCCAGGACAAAGAAGACAAAAAGATAATACAAAAAAATCAATGAAACGAAAAGCTGGTTCATCGAAAGGATAAACAAGATCGATGGTCCCCTAGCTAGACTGACCAAGAAAAAGAGAGAAAAAGCCCAAATAAACATAATCAGAAACACAAAAGATGAAGTCACATCTGACCCTGAAGAAATACAAAAGATCATTAGAGACTACTACGTACACTTGTATGGAAACAAACTTGAAAAACTTAAGGAAATGGACGACTTTCTGACATCACACAACTTGCCTAGGTTGAAACAAGAAGAAATTAAGACCCTGAATAGACCAATAACAATCAAGGAAATTGACTACATAATAAGAAAACTACTTACAAAAAAAAAGCCCTGGTCCAGATGGCTTTCCAGCAGAATTCTACAAGATATTTAAAGAGGAACTGATACCAATGTTACTGAAGGTATTGCAGGTGACTGAAAAAGATGGAATTCTCCCCAAATCATTTTATGAAGCCAACATCACATTGATACCCAAGCCAGGTAAAGACCCAACAAAGAAAGAGAACTGCAGGCCAATATTTTTGATGAACACAGATGCTAAAATTCTCAACAAGATCTTAGCAAACCGGATTCAACAACATATCTCAAAAATCATCCATCATGACCAAGTAGGCTTCGTACCTGGGATGCAAGTCTCATTCAACATTCGTAAAATCATAAATGTTATTAAATACATCAACAGATGTCAAAACAAAAACCACATGATTATATCATTAGATGCAGAAAAAGCTTTTGATAAAATCCAGCACCCCTTCTTGATAAAAACCCTTGAACATCTAGGCATACGGGTAATATACCTCAAAATAGTAAAAGCCATCTACAAGAAACCCTCAGCCAGCATACTCCTAAATGGACAAAAATTGGAACAATTTCCCCCCTGAAAACTGGAACAAGACAAGGATGCCCACTCTCACCCCTCCTGTTCACAATGTATTGTGAGTCCTGGCTCAAACAATCTGAAAAGAGAAGGCAATCAGGTGTATACAAATAGGAAAAGAGGAAGTCAAGTTATCTCTCTTTGCAGATGATATGAGTGTGTACCTTGAAAACCCAAGAGAATCTGTCAAAAACCTTCTTACACTGATAAAAGCCTTTGGCATTCTCTCAGGGTATAAAATAAATGTGCAAAAGACAATCACATTTATTTACACCAATAATAAACAAACAGAAACCCAAATAAAAGCCACTATTCCATTCACAATAGCAACAGAAAAATGAAATATCCTGGCATCTTCCTAACCAGAGACGTGAAAGACCTTTACAATGAAAACTACAAAACATTGTTCAAAGAAATCAAAGATGACAGAAACGAGTGGAAAAATATCCCATGTTCATGGATTGGAAGAATCAACATTGTGAAGATGTCCATCTTATCTAAGGCAATCTACAAATTCAATGCAATACCCATCAAATTACCAGCAACATTCTTCTCAGACATAGAAAAAACAACACAGGAATTCATCTGGAAACACAAACAACCAGGAATAGCCAGAACATTCCTCAGCAATCATATGACCAGACTTTAAACTTTACTGTAAAGCTGCAATCATCAAAACAGCTTGGTATTGGTATAGGAACAGGCATATCGATCAATGGAATAGAATTGAGATTCCAGAAGCAAACCCTCAATTTCTCAACCAACTCATCTTCGACAAAGCCTCCACCACCTACCACTGGGGAGAGGAGAACCCATTCAGTAAATGGTGCTGGGAACACTGGCTGACCATATGCAGAAGATTGAAACAGGACCCCTTTCTATCCTCATACACAAATATTAACTCCAAATGGATCAGAGACCTAAATGTAAAATCTCAAACGATAAGAACCTTAGAAAATGAAGGTCATACTCTCATGGAAATCGGAACTGGCTTCCATTTCCTGAACAAATCCCGAAACCCACAGGTCATAAGAGAGAAGATAGACAAGTGGGACCCTATTAAACTGACAAGCTTCTGCAAAGCCAAAGAAACCATCAAGAGAGCAGGGAGACAGCATACAGACTGGTAAAAAATATTTGCAAACTCTAGGTCTGACAAAGGCTTAACATCTTGGATCTACAAGGAACTCAAACATGCTGAAAAGAAAAAAACAACCCCATTATAAAATGGGCAAAAGTTATGAACAGACACTTCACAAAGGAAGACATCTGAGCAGCCAACAGACACATGAAGAAATGTTCAACCTCACTAATCATCAGAAAGATGCAAATCAAAACTATACTGATATACCACCTAACTCCAGTAAGAATGGCAATTATCAATACCTCAAAAAACAATAGTTGCTGGAGAGTGTGTGGCGAAAATGGAACACTTCTACACTGTTGGTGGGAGTGTAAACTAGTGCAACCTCTGTGGAAAGCAGTGTGACGATTCCTAAAAGCTCTAAATATCAACCTCCCATATGACCCTGCAATCCTACTGGGAATATACCCCGAAGAACTCAAATCACTCTATCAAAAAGATACCTGCACACAAATGTTTATCACAGCATTG
>NW_007251255.1:14720-22938 GCF_000164805.1 Carlito syrichta
ATGTGGTACATATACATGATGGAATACTACACAGCCATAAAAAAGAACAAAATCATGAATTTTACAGCAACCTGGATGGAATTAGAATCAGTAATACTGAGTGACCTCTCACAGAAAAAAAGATCTGAGTATCACATGTTCTCACTCATATAGTGGACCTTGAACATCCAGTATAATAGTATAAGAAAATGACTGACAGTTGTGCAAACTATGGGGGGGAAGGGAAATGGGATTAATGGTAGTAAATATCTGTCTAGGACGGGGAAACACCTCTTATCAACAAGGGTGCCTGAACGAAGCATATTTGTATACCTAACCCTTAACTGTACCCCACAATATCATAATACAAAATATTGATTATAAAAAAATCAGTGAAACAAAAAACTGGTTATTTGAAAGGCAAATTAAGATTGGTGTACTCCTATCCAGACTCTCTGGAAGGCAAAAGATCAAGTCACAACTGACCCAAAAGAAATACAAAATATTATCAGAGATTATTATTCACATCAGTATGAAAAGAAACTTGAAGCCCTAAATGAAATAGATGATTTTCAGACATTACAAAACCTCCAAGCTTGAAACAAGAAGAAATTCAGACCCTAAATAGACCAATAACAACAAGGGAAATTGATTCCATCATAAGAAAATTACTTTAAAAAAAGCCCTGGACCAGATGACTTTCCAGTGAAATTCTACAAAACATACAAGGAGCAGCTGATACCAATCTTATTGAAAGTATTCCAGACAATTGAGAAAGACAGAACTCTGCCCAAATCACTTTCTGAAGCTAATATCACACTGACACAAAAAACAGGTAAAGATCCAACAAAGTAAGAGAACCATGGATCAATATTCTTGATGAGCATAGATGCAAAAATTCTCAAAATAATTCTAGAAAATCAGATCCAACAGCACATCTGAAAAATCATTCACCATGACCAAGGAGGAGGCTTAATCCCCAAGATGCAGGGCTGGTTCCATACCTCAAGGCCATAAATGTAGTTAAATACATCAAGAGATATAAAAACAAGAACTGCATAATTATACCATTAGACAGATGCCCCAAAAGATGTTGATACAATGTAGCATCCCTTCTTGATAAAATCCCTTGAACACCTAGGCACAGAAGAAACATACCTCAAAATAGTAATAGCTATCTATGAAAAACTCACAGACAACACATTGCTAAATGAATTGATACTGGAAGCATTTCCCCTGAAAGCAGGAACAAGACAATGCTACTGACTCTTACCCTAACTGTTCAAAATAGTGTTTGAAGTCCTAACTAAAGCAATCAAACAGAAGGAAATCAGGGATATTAAAATAGGAAGAGGGGAATTTAATTTATTCTTCTTTGCTGACAATATGATCCTATATCTTGAAACCCCAAGGGAATCTGTCAAAAACCTCCTTGCATGGCTTAAAACTTTGGGAAAATCTCCGGATACAAAATAAACAAGCAAAAGAGTCACATTTTTTGTACAGCAACAACAAACAGGCAGAGAACCAAATAATAAGCACAATCCCGTTCACAATAGTCACAAAAAGTGAACTATCTCACTATCTTTCTAATCAGAGATGTGAAAGACTTTTACAAGAATTACAAAATATTGCTCAAAGAAATAAAAAAGAGTGATTTGAGTTCTTTTGGTATATTCCCAGTAGGGGGATTGTGGGATCATATCGAACGTTGATTTTTAGAACTTTTAGGTACCCCATAATATTAAAATAAAAAATTAAAAAATTAAAAAAATAAGTCAAAAACACAAAAACAAATGGAAAAAAATGCTCCATTCTCCTGAATTGGGAGAATCAACTTTGTTAAGATGCCCATCCTACCAAAAACCATCTACTGATTCAACACAATACCCATTAAATTACCAATATCATTCTTCCTAGACCTGGAAATGAAAATACAGAAATTCATAGGAAACACTAAAGACCTGACAGGGAGTGGCAACTCATGCCCATAATCCCAGAACATTTAGATACAGAGATGAGAGGATTGTCTAGGTGCAGGGGGTTGAGACCAGGCTATGCAATTTGACAAGATCTTATCCCTACAACAAATCAAAACATTTGCTAGGTGTGGTGGCCTCATGCCTGTAGTTTCAGCTACTTGGAAGGTTGAGGTGAAAGGATCACTTGAGCCCAGGGGGTCAAGGCTGTGGTGGCCGTGAGCATGGCACCGCTCTCCAGCATTGACAGATTGACTCCAACTCAAGAAAAAGAAGACAAAACAAAAAACCCAAATACTCAAAAGAATCCTTATCAAAATAAACAAAATGGGAGGTATCACACTTCTAGACTTTAAACTTTACTATAAGCCTACAATAATCAAAATAGCCTGGTATTGGTATGAAAACAGGCATATAGGCCAATGGAAAAGGATTTATATTCTGAAGGCAAAATCTCAATTTCTCAACCAAATCATCTTTGACAAAGCCACCACCAACAACCAATGGGGAGAGTAGAAACTATTCAGCAAATGGTGCAGGGAAAACTGACTGATCACAGGCAGGAGGTTTAAACAGGAACCCTACCTAACACCATACACAAAAATCAACTCTAAATGGATCGAAGACCTAAGCATAAAACCCCAAATGATAAGAATCTTAGAAAAAGCAGGAAAAACCTTTACAAAGATTGAAATAGGCAATCAATTCCTGATCAAAAATCCAAAAGCACATGCCATAAGAGATAAGATAGAAGAGTGGGATCTCATCAAACTGAATAGCCTCTGGAGAAAAAGAAATCATCAAGAGAGTGAAGACAGCCCACAGAATGAGAAAAAATATTTACCAATGGTATATCTGAAAAGGTCTACTATCTAGAATCTACAATGAACTCAAATGTGCCAAAAGAGGAGAAAAAGCCCTATTACAGTTGGGCAAATGATATAAATAGACACTTCTCAAAGGAAGACATATGAGCAGCCAACAGATAAATGAAAAAATGTTCAGTCTCATTAATTATTAAATAAATGCTAATTAAAACCACATTGCAATACCGCCTAACTCCAGTCAAGAAGGCCATAATCAACAGTTCAAAAAACAACAGATGCTGGAAAGGATGCGAGGAAAAGGGTATTCTCCTACACTGTTGGTGGGAGTATAAACCAGTACAACCTCTGTGGAAAGCAGTGTAGCAACTTTTAAAAGATCTAAAAGTCAGCTTACCATATGACCCAGCACTCCCCCTTCCAAGATTATACCAAGAGGAATTCAGTCATTCTATAAAGAAGACACCTGAACACTCATGTTTATTGCTGCATTATTCACAATCGCAAAAACATGGAACCAACCATGCAACTGTGCTGCCCATTGAAAGTGAACTGGATAAAAAATGTGGTACATACACATGAGGAAATATTTTGCAGCGATAAGGAAGGACAAAATTTTGGACTTCATAGCAACTTGGATGTATTTAGAGTTTATAATACTCAATGATCTATCACAGAAACAAAGAACTGAGTACAACATGTTCTCACTCATAAGTGGATGCTGAACCTTTGTCATAATAAGAAAGGGATTGCCAACAGGGAAAATTCCCAGGGGTCACATAAAATTAATAAGAGTACCTGGTCTCTAACCATGTGAAGGGGGACCAAAGGGGGGGGGACCATACTTTACCTGTACGATGACCACTTATCTGCGTAATCCTGAATTCTACCACACTTCTTTAAAATAAATAAAATAACAAGGAAAAGATAGTGTGCTAATTGAAAGATTTCAGACCCCAAAAATATATACATTGCATGATTCCATTTATATGAAATAATTGGGAAATTTATAAAGACAGAAGATCCGATCAGGGTTGCATAAGGCTGGAGATGAAAGTTAAGAATAATTGAAAGTGGTACATAGTGATGGCTGTACACTGTATACATTTAATAAATCATCAAACTGTACACCCCTATAGTAGGTAAGCATTCACAGAGAGACCATGGACTGGGCCTTAAAAACTATAACTAATTTTAAAAGGATACAAACTATGCAAAGTATGCTCTCAGACCACCATGTTACTATCTTGTAAAACAACAACAGTAAGACAGCCAGAATGTTCCAAGATATTTGTAAAGAGCACATTTAAAAAAATTTTGTGGGATATAGAATAAGTTATCTAGAAATGTATATAAGTATCTTGAAATAAATGAATTAAACTTTTACTTGAAAATTAACGGAATACAACAAAATCTCTGCTTATAGGAAAATTTATGCCCTTGGATGCAGTATATTTGAAAATAAGTTCTAAAAATAATAATCTAAGCTTCACATTATAAAGTATAGAAGGTAGAGCAATGTAGTATAAAGCAAACATAGGTAATAAAAATATTGCAAAATTCACTGAAATTAAAACATATACATATGTGTGTATGCAAGTCAGTGAAACCCAAAGTCAGTTCATTAAGACATAAAATTAATACACCTCTATATAAGAAGCCAAAAAGAATACAGAGAGAAACAAAAATTACAAATATAAATGAACAGAGGCAAGCATTAATGATCTCGCGGATGTTAAAAGGATAATAAAAGCACACATTGAGCAATTCTATGTCCAGAGCTTTATAACCTAGAAGAAATTGACCAATTTCTTAAAAGGTATAATCTTCCAAAACTCATACAATAATAGAGAACTTCAATAAGCTTATATTTATGAACAAAACTGAATACATATCAATAATATTCCAAAAACAAAGTCCTAGGCACAATGATTTCATTGGTAAAATCTACCAAATTCTTATAAATCCAAATACAGTGTAGACATATTGTACAACAATTGTGCTCCTAGGAATTGAAGCAGAGATAAAAAGTTGTATTCACACAACATTGGATCAAGAATATTTATGGAAACTTTATCTATAATTACCAAAGTTTGAAGCAACCGAGATGTGAATGAATAAACAACATTTGGTTTATTTGTGCAACGGAATATTATTCTGTATTTAAGAGTAAGCAAACAAATTATGAAAAAATGCAGGAAAGGGACTTTATATGCATATTGATTATGAAATAAGATAGCGTGTTGATTTTCAACAGTCAGGTAATATCCGTATATTCAATTTGTATGTCATTGCCCAATAAATATGAACCAAATTACTATTTATTTATTTATTATTAAGTCAGAGTCTCACTGTTGCCCAAGTTGGAATGCCATGACATGATTATGGGTCACATACCCTTTACCTCTTGGGATCAGGTAATTCTTCTGCCTCAGTCCGTTTACTAACTGGGGTTACAAGCATATACCACCACAACTGTTTGTTTGTTTGTTTGCTTGCTTGCTTGTGGTAGAGACGAAGTCTGACTACATTGTCTAGGCTGGTCTCAAACTCCTGGATTCAAGTAATCCTCCTTTCTCACCCTCCTAAGCTTCTAGCATTACAGGCCTGAGTCATTGCACCAGAACCCCAAATGACTTTCAAAGGTATCTTCAATTCTGTGCTTACTGTACTAGTGATTAACTAGGTAAGAGTTAATATATTCATAAATTTTAAATTATGGCTTAAACTCCTCACAGTTTTCTTTTATATATGGGACACTGTATAATATAAAATTATTATAATTAAGACACCTTAATTATTGAACTTCTACAATACTTCCTGGGTCACATTGATAGGGTGCATTGGGTTACATGGGATGAGGATGATTTTTTTCATCCACAGCAAAGGGTGGAGTGAGAACCTAAAGTGAAACTTCAGAAAAAATCCTGAAAAATACATTTACAATAAAGAGAGCTGTTGATATTTTGCTAGTAGAGGACCAGTGGAAAATGAGAAATAATTTATTCTGATTTTAAACCTATAATCCCATAGTTTATTGGATTCCAAGCAGAGTCATCTGAATCAAAGTTAGACCTTAGGAAGTGAATGGAAATCTTAAGAAAGAGGACTGGAACATCAATAGTGCTCTATAAGTGCTTACTAAATGCCAGGAAGAATAACCTCGACACATTAGTAGTGATTAAATATGTAGGAGGTGCTTGGATCACTCTAAGGCAGTGGATAATTGATGTTTACTTTACATCTTTCATGTGGGTATGATGACTTGCAGTTCCCAGATGACATCTGGTATCATCTCCTGTGGTCCTCATATCAGCCTGCTAGGGTAGGCAAAGGAGGTGCTTTAGCTTATAATTTTTCCTTGAAGTTACTGATATTTATATATGTAAAATATTTTCCAAATACCAGTACTGAACAGAGAATTATCAGGAATGGGAAATGTATTTGGTTTTCTAGAAACAGAGATATCTGAACAACTAAAACTTCTAGATCATGTCCTGGGCTAAAGATTCAAAACAACTCTTCACTCCTTGTCCTATTATCCTATCCCAAGGTTTATGAGACAACAATGGAGATTCTCTGGAGGTGATTCCTGAGATAAGTGCAGGTCCCCAATCATGAAATATTCTTTTTTCTATACCTTTCAAATTCTTGACCCAAATATGATCCAGCTTCTTCTAAAGGAAATTCTCTGTTGAATATTTGAAAGTACAAAAGCATAGCTTTTCTCCACCACTACCTTCACCCTGGCTGCTGCCTCTCAGTGAGTGTCTCATCAAGTGACCACATTAAAATTCCAGTGTCTGCTTCTCTCCCAATGTTGCTCAGACCTTAGGACATTGCAAAGAAACTGTCACAATGGATGTCAAAGAATCAATTCCACTTCAACTGGTCAGGTCTGAATAATCAACAAATGTGAACCAGTGGAAAAAATGCCCATCTAGGCTGCCACTTTTGTGGTTTGACAAATTAAGACCACAACCTCCATTGTCTTTTTGACTATTGGTCTGAGCACTCTGGAATAAAATAGGCCTTAAAATGTGTGTGGCAGCACCAGCACTGAGTGTGCAGTTTATTTCTCTGCTCATTTCTTCTTCATCAAAACTCATATTTCACTTTACAAACTCCACATCCACATCCATTTCTGGGCCCCAATAAGGCAGAGAACAGAACCCCATCTCTTTTTAGAGAGATCCTTCTATAACCATATCCAAGAAATCCCTTCTGTAAGACTTCCTTGTTGGGAGCCAACATCTATAGCTACATGGCTGAGGCCTGTAAAAAGGCCCATCTGGAGGATCGCCTCTGACATAGGATATCAGTTATACCTATAATATTGGAGTGTGATTAGTGACCAGTGTGCATACATGGCAGTAAAACTTATAAGTAAATATAAATATGCCTGATGGAAAGTGCATAGCAGAATTATTTTTCTCTGTCCTTCTAAGTTGTACTTCTTTCTAGATATTTTTTACTTCTATTTCCTGGTAGACTGGTTAGTCAGCTCTTGTTCCCAAAGCCAGTTTCTTTTAGGATTAAGATTAGAAACTAAATTACCATAATAGTTTTATTGCCCTGCCTCTAACCAGGCAGGACGTTTTTCTAGTTTCGTTACATGTTACATGCCGAAACTCTGTTTGCTTCAGCCCGAGGTCATTGTCATGGTAACCGTGCAGCCCATTATCCAAGAGTGTGATAGCTACTATTTGACTTTTAGAATAGACTTGTTTGAATAAAACATACATTTAAGATGATACAATTTCCATCGAAAAGATTTAAACAGTAATAAGCATTCATAGAAAACTTTTAAGTTTTGTTTAAGCTTTTAAGTTTCCTTTTCTCAGATTATGACTTTAGTTCCTGTTCCTGTAGGCCAATTTTAAGATCCTTTGAATAGTATACCGAAATTTTCCCAACGGTGCTGTTTTGCTTCTAATATGACAATAGGAAATTTTACACATAGCCATGTATTAATGTACTAGGAAAAAAGATTTAAGTTTTGGGTTAAAGTCCAATCACTAGATCATATAAAAATTAAAGTTTAGGTTTATGAAACTCATATAAGTCATGGTAAGGAATAAGATTTGAATTAATTGTTATAGAATTACAGGGCACTATGTTGAGTCATAATAGGTTAATAGAATAAATAAAAATTAAGTCATTTAAGAAACTTATAGATTATAGTGTTAAGTTGATAATATCAACCGTTAAAAAATATTAGGAGTCAGTGAACTTGGATTGAACCTAGAGTTAACTTAGAAAGTTTTTGTATTAATCAGGGTTTAGAACAAAGAGTATAATATGAATGATTTATTGAACACTATGGAAGACATTTTGAACAATGGAAATTGTGCACCTGTGACCTTGATGTGAGTTTTGTGAAGCACGTCAGGCATCATGGAGTTCGAATTGTCTGCTTGGAACTTGCAAGTCTCG
>NW_007251255.1:23191-63050 GCF_000164805.1 Carlito syrichta
TCCTAACCCTTCCCTCCAAGGTCGGAGCGGGTCTCCGACACTTCCTAAGTTCATCAGATCCCTTTTTCCCTCTGTCACTCAAAGTTTCTTCCATTAATACTTTGTCTGTTTTCCCAACTCTCTTGTAGTGATCCCAAACAGACACTGATCCTCCCACTTGAAACGTATTAAAATCCCCCTATAAATCCCCACTGTTTTATTTCTAAGAAAATGTGTAGTTCTAGATTGCTAATGTCTACTTTCAGGTTTTATATTCAACATTCATAATTTTTCTGTTATTCAATTTTGTTATAATGGAGTGAAATCAAGATTTTCTTGATCTGGCATAGCAGCAGGGCTATGTTTGCACTATATATTTTCTGAAAGTGTGTGCACAAAATTAGCATTTTCTTCACTTTAATATCTGATAGAAATTAGAGGAAATTCTCTGCTCCTGATAATTGTCATTGTGAGATTTAAACATTTTCTTATATTTGCATCTATGAGTGCTCACTTTACTTAGTTTAAAATGTGCATCTTGATAGTTTCTTATAAATACTATAAACGTGTGTTACCAAAATAATGTATTTCTTTCAGTAACAGTGCATCCTTCTGTGAATGTTGCTTGGTTTCAGAGAGATTCTAAGTCTCCAAATTAAGACCCACATCTTTTTTGGAGTGAGTGCATTTTCTTTGGTCAGAGTCTTCTGTGTGGTTTAGAGACAACCCTGACCCTACTTTAAGGGTGACATCATATTACACAGAGACTAATTAGACTCTTTTCTGCTGAAAGTTCGGTAGTCTTCAAAAGAATGCATGCATTGTTACATAACTAGGTCACATGCATGAGTTCAGAGTTTGAGAGTTTTCAAATGAGTGATGCTAAATCATGCTGATTCACTGTTTATTTGTTGTGAAAAATTTTGCATGTGACTGTAAGCATCCATTTACTGAGTGCCTACATTCAATTGTAGAAAAAAACATCCAACTGTAATCATTACTTTTATGTAATAAATAGAATCAATTATTGAAAATGTGTAAATAATAAAATCCAGTCTTGTTTTTCAGTGCTACATGTGTAAATTCATTGAATGTTACCCTATGTTTGTACTTATCTGCTAATATAGGGAGAGTTGATCCAGAAGGGGAGGCACTGAGCACTGAGGATCGCTAACTGATCTTTGAATGTGTTGCAACAAGTATGATAAAACCAGGTTAATAAATCAAGTAATTTATAATTTGTAATTGGAATACTTGGTGATAGTTCTTGTGCTGTGGCGCTGACAGGGCTCATGGTGATAACTTTGTCCAATCCTTAAGAGATTCTCCCTGATTAATATTGGAATTGAGCCACGTACTGAGTAGAGACCCACCTGTGTCATGTGTACACCAACTTGTTCTACTTAGAGTCTCCTGTTTTTCAGAATCTGTGATCTGATGAGAAACATGTGGTATATCTACATCCATTTCACACTAAAGACTATGTGAAAATCTGCAGAAAAATACCAAATAACTACCTTGGGTGATGTGACCACCGTGGTCCTCTTACATGGTGGACAGAGTGTGGAATTTCTTCTACCTTGAGTAATTCCAGGCATAAACGTGAATGCTGGAACTCATCAGTAGGATAACTAATTATTCCTTGACTGGGTAGTTATTGGCAGTTATCATAAAAATAGGAAAGAATGTTGAAGTTAAACTCCCCAGAATCTAGAATAAAGTTCACCTATGAAAATCAATCGAGCTTTCCCTGAAAATGTATCTATCAAGATAACCTTTCAGTTACAAACTTCTAGTTGAAAGTGGAAAATTTTCTACTTGTAGAAAATATCCCCAACCATACAAGGTATGATCTGACACTGCCAATTCCATATGCCTTCGTTAAATCAAGTAGCAGATGGTAAGATACACCTCCTTTACCCCAATGAAACATTACCTAACACCTATAATGTAGAAAATTAATTTTTCATTTAATATCAGTTGAAATATAAAAGAACTAAGAAAATAACATTTATGTCTTAAGCAAAGAAAGGCTGCTTTACCTTGGTAATAGAAAAGGGTTTTTCATTTCCCATTTTTTGAAAGCCATCTTCCTCTGGATTTCTGGGCGAGCTGAAAGGAAGCATCACAACTGTCAGTTTGCTGCTGGTGACATTTATTAATGACTTAGGGAACTTTGCTTGAGATGGACAAAAAACTAGGAATAAAGAGTTTAGTTGGTTAAAAAGCATGAATTGAACTGCTCCTGGTCATCCTTCCTTCAAAGAACAAGAAAGGTAAAAAGAGAAGTAGGAAGAAGATGACAAATTGGGCCTTTATCATTGGTCCTATATATGCAAATTGGACCTATATATGCAAATGAAAAAACATGAGTATTCAGTCTTCAAATATGCAAGTATTAAAATATAGGCTATGATTTAATGATAGTTTACTGTCACTCCTTTAGCCAAAGAGGAATTCCAACAGAGCTTTTACTTCCTTTGTGACACCTACAAAGTGTCTTTCAGCCTTAACAGATCCACAAATACTGTTAATCAGTCAATCAGTTTGCCCTTGATTGTGTGCAAATTTTTGTGAGGCAACTAGATAAATTCCAGGTATCAGATTTATTATATTATTCATTTTATTTTGTTATAAAAAGAATCAAATATTAATGGAGGAGGTACACTTAAACCCTTATGCTTGAAATTAACCTCTACAAATATATTTTCCTCCTAGTCATCCTATTCTTGTGTTTACAGTAATTGTGTGACTTGGCTACCTATGTTCAGCCTAAAAGCCCAAAGTGAGAGACAATATAACAAGGAGGTGGACTCTGGGGAGCACATAGGCTCTTTAACTCAGTTGTACAAGAGAGTTGAATAAAGGGTGATGCATGAGACTAATAATGAAGTGTTTTCTCTGATTTTGTCATTGGCCTTAAGGTGGATAGCTCAGAAATGTTATAATATCTAGGAATTATACTAATAATACCGTCAAATATCAATAAAAGCTGACCCCATTTTGTTTCAGCTGTAGACAAGTGCTGAGGAGTGACCCAGCACTGACAGAATTTGATCAGTTTTTCCAAGATGTGTCTCCCAACTGTCAGATTCTGTGAATTCTCTATAAAAAATATTTGGGGTTTCTATGTGCTTTTAATATAATGACTATGCCAAAATTAGTGGGCTATTTATGCACAAATTCCTGCCCTGGACTATATGTCCATTGGCATTGTCATATAATGTGAATAATTTATATACACACATGAAGGAAGGTCCTTGGTTCTGAACCTCAGCATTGCGGCCACATGCTTGGTTTCCCATCTCAGCTCTTTACTTAGGAGCACATAAACTTGAGCACATTCACCTGTGCCTCTTTTTCTCTTCCCAGTAAATATAAATTGAGTCCTGTGTGGCCTAATAGAAGTCAAGAAGTATGAGATTGGTCTCAGGAAAATTAGTACAGGAGCACCATCAGGAAAAAGAGCAATTCATAGAAATTAGCCCCAGAAAAGCAAGATACTAAACTTTGAACTCAAAGACTTTATGTCCACAATGATATATGTTTGAGTAATTTAGAAAACTATGTCTAAAGAACAAAAAGTAATATAAGATTATTCTCTCAATAGGGAACAACAAAGAAGTTGGAATTATAAGAAAGAGCCACTTCAAAATTCTGATTTGTAAAACATAACAACTGATTGACAGACCAGTTTGTAGTAAGAATACTGTTAAACTAAAAAGCACCCGGGATTAATAAGAACTAACTTTCATAAAACAAAACCTGTCTAATATTTTAAAAATAAGAAACATACAGGCCATGTTTACATTTCACCGTGGGATTAAACATAACATTAAAAATACTAAAATAGACAGAAAATACTAAAATACTTGCAAATTAGCAATGTATTTTAAATACAAGAGGGGTTTAAAAAGTCACAAGAGAAATTTAAAAATACCTAGAACTACATTAAATCAAAATGTGGCTCAGCAATATTTGTGGAATGCAGCAATATTAGTCCTTAGAGGGAATACAGAATTAGATAAAATATATCAAAAATAAGATCTAAAATAAACAACCTTATGCTCCAATTAGAAAACTGCAGAAAATAAAGCAGTGTGATATAAAGTAAACAGAAGAGGTAATAAAATAATGTCATACAAGTCAATAAAATTTAAAGAACAGACATCATCAGAAAATAAATGAAACTAAACTTGTTCTTTTAGAAACTCATTAAAATTGATAAAAACTCTATGTAGGCTAACCAAGAAAAAAAGACAAAACAAATTACTAAGTTCAGAAAAAAAGAGGAGCAATCTCTTCTGAACTGATGTACATTGAAATGATAACAAAAGAATGCTATGAAAAATTCTATGCTCACAGATTGATATCTTAGAAGAAACAAAGATATCTTAGTATTAATTACTTGAAAGACATAATATTCCAGAGATGAAAATAGAAACAGATAATCTGAGTAAGCCTATGTCTGTTGAAGAAGTTGAATTAACATTAAGAATATTCCAACAAAGAGAAATAACTAGATCCAGATAGTTTTACACAATCCATCAAATTCTTATAAATCACAACATACTTTACAAATGTAACCCAAAACTTGTGCTTTTAGGCATTCATCTCATAAAGTTGAAAAGTGATGTCCACACAAAACCTGCGCTGGAATATTTGCAGTGACTTTATGTATAATTGCAAAAACTGGAAGTAAGCAAGAAGTCATTCAAGAGGTAAATGGAAAAACAGTAATCCATGTAATGAAATAATCTCCTGTGATTTAAAAGATTTAGCTATCAAGGCATGAAACAGACATTAACGACCCTTAAATATAAATAGTTTAGTGAAGTAAGTTTGCTTGAAAAAGTTACATAATATATGATTCCAAATATATGACATTCTGGAAAAAGCAAAATTAATGATTGCTGAGGTCCCTGGAGAAAGAGGACCTATTAAAGAAGAGGGGACTTTTAGAAGTATTCTACCTGAGATTATAATGCTAAACATAATAATATAAGTAGTTGAGAATTCAAAGAAATGTATAACAGAGAGAATGGGCATTATGTAAATATAGACTTCAGATAATAATGTATCGATATTTGCTTATAACCTTTAGCAAATATACCACAGTAATGTAATGTATTAATAATGGGAGAATTATGAGGTAAGTCTGAGGGGACAGAAAGATATGGGAACTTTGTGAATTATGTACTCAATTGTTATATTCATCTAAACTCTCTGGATTAAAGAAATATACAAAATTTAAATATTATATTTTAGCACAATAGTTACACAAAATACTATTATTCAAAGGTTCAACAATTTCATAATGTCTAGACATTAGCTTGTAATGTTATCTACCATTAAATGTGGGCGAAAATTGACTTTGAAATGTATATTTAGCATTCTCATTGCAGAAGTACTTACTGCCTAGGCAAAGTACAATTTTTACAAGTTAAAAATAGGACATGGCCAGGCTCAGTGGCTCAGCCTGTAATCCCAGCGCTTTGGGAGGCTGAGGTGAGTGGATTGCCTGAGTCCACGAGTTCAGGTATTCCAAGCAATCAAGAATGACGGAATTTCCTCCAGAAGGATTGCGGGAGCCCAGCAGGTCAAGGCTGCAGTGGCCGGGAGTGGCCACTGCACTCCAGTCTGGGTGACAGAATGAGACTCCAACTCAAAGAAAAATAAAAAAATAAAATAAAATAAAATAAAAATAGGACTTGGCCACTCTGAAGCAGCAGACTGGTGCCTCTCCCACCTGGCAAGACAGACTAGGAACCAGCAACTGATAGATGGAAACAGCCTGAACACGTTTGATGGGCAAGACATCTTGTAACCAGTGAAACATTCTTTGAGTGCACAGAGGCCAGAAAGTGTTGGAAGACACGGGACCTTTGGCGCTCCATCTCCCACTTTGTGCCAGGCTCAGAATGGAAATTCTGCTCCATGAGTAAGAGGGGTGTGTGATTCTAAGACACATTGAGTCAATTCTCCCCCTTCCAGCCTTACACAAGCCATCAGTCCCATGTGGAAGGAGTCCTGGTTAGAGCACAGTGGTGGGCAACAGAACCCAAATAGAATGGGTAACAAAACCAATGCATGGCCACCTCAATGACAGCTATCTCCCAGGGAGTAGCATGCCCACCACTGGCAGCTATTGGAGAAACAGACTGGTGCCTTACATGCTGAGAAAGGCAAAGAATAGGGACCCAGCAGCCGATAGCAGGTGACACCCTAAACAAATTTGGATGGGTGAAACACCCTACACCCAGCAAAGGTGTCTTTGAATACAGGGAAACCAGGAAGTGACAACAGGCAACTTCATCCCCCACTGTGTGTCAGGCTAGTACAGGAACTAAAGTCCCACCCAGTGAAGGAGTGGAGGAAGGAATTCTAAGATGCTCTGAGTAAGTTCTCCACCCCTAGATGAATGTGAGCCATAAGTCACATGCTGGAGGGGTTGAAAACTGGTCCAACTAGTTTAGGAGTAGGACAAAAAAACTGCAGTAATGGAAATGTGTCACAAGGTGGCACAAGGAGCACAAGTAAGTGCTTCTTCCTCCCACTGAGTGATGAAATTTTAGAGAAGAAAAAGAGACCTGTGACAAATGAATAAAAATCATCAAAAAATAAAAAAAACACAGGCCACTCTCAGAGTCCTAAATAGACAGTACCACAAAAATAGCCATCAGAGCACAAACAATGAAAGCACTCAAAATGACCTGTCCCAGATGATAGCTACAGAAATCAGAGTGAATGACAAAAACGAAGAAGAACTAAGAGAAACAAGAAGCAAAATTCAATGTAATTATGCAGGAAGTAAAAGATGAATTGGTCAATTTCAAAAGAAAAAAGTCTATTCTGAAATAAAGGAAATTTAGAACTGTGTCCGCAGAGTCAATAACAAAGTAACAAGCATAGTGAGCAAAAATGAACCAAAAGGAAAGAATCGCAGAGCTTGAAGACCAAAATACAGAATTAACCCAATCTGTCAAAAACATAGGAAAAAGGCTCATAAAGAAGGAATAAGATCCCAAGGGATGTGAGACTATGTCAAGAAGCCAAATCTATGTCTGATTTGTATCCCTGAAGCAGAATGGGAAAAGGAAAACACTATGGAACAAGTATTCCATGAAGTCATCCAAGGAAACTTCCCTCATCTCTCCAGAGATGCAACAATTTAAGTACAAGAGAATCAGAGAATCTCCACAAGATTTCACTAGAAGACCATCCTCTAGACACATAGTAAACTTCCTCCACAAAGTAAGCATCAAATAAAAAATTCTAAAGGCAGTGAGAGAGAAAGCTCAGACTGCTTACTGGGGAAGACCCCTCTGAATCACTCCAGACTTATTTACAGAAAACTACAAGCCAGAAAGCTCTGGAGTTCAATTTTTAATATTATTAAAGAAAATCAAGTGCAATCAAGAATTTCCTACCCCTAAGCAAAGCTTCATTAGTGATGGAGAATTATAATTATAATCCTTCCCAGATTTCTAATCCCCAAGTGAATATTCCACCTCCAGACCAGTCCTTCAGGAATATAGCCAGAAGAACTCAAATTAATCTATAAAAAAGATACCTGCAGTATTGTTCACAATAGCAAGAACATGGAACCAACCATGTTGCCCATCAAAACAGTACTGGTTTTAAAAATGTGGTACATATACACAATGGAATATTATGCAATCATAAAGAAGAACAAAATCATGAACTTCGCAGCAACCTGGATGGATTTAGAGTCTATAATACTGAGTGATATTTCGCAGGAGCAAATGACTGAGTATCACATGTTCTCACTAATAAGTGGACCTTGAACAACGATCGAAATACCTTAAAAAGGATTGACAGTAGCAGGAAATTGTGGGGGTGTGGAGATGGGGAGGTGGAATTGGCAGTAGTGGGAAACTGCCTGGGGAAGGGAGGGCATACCTCATCAACAAGGGTATCTGCAGAATATAGTATTTGTGTACCTAACTTTGAATTTACCCCACAATTTAAAAAGAAATAATTTAAAGGTGAAGAAAGATCTTCACAATGAGAACTACAAAACCCTGCTCAAAGCAATCACAGATGACACACATGGAAAAACATTTCTTGTTCACAGATTAGAAGGATAAATATTTGTCAAGATGTTCATCATATCCAGGACAATATACAAAAATATATATGGAAACTATAAAGTCAAGAATAGCCACAACAGTCCTCAGCAAAAGGAACAAAGTGAGAGTCATCACATTTCCAGACTTTAAGCTTTTTTACAAGGATACAGTAACTTTTAATAAAGCCTGGCATTGGTACTAGAAAAGGCACATAGACCACTGGAACAGGACAGAGATTCCAGAATCAAAAACAGAGTTTCTCAACCATCTCATCTCTGAAAAAGTCCCCAATAACAATCACTGGATAAAGGAGACCATATTTAGCAAGTGGTGCTGGGAAAAGTGACTGACAATAAGTAGAAAAATGAAGCTGAACTCTTACTTATTACCATATACAAAAATCAATTCAAAATGAATCAAATACCTAAATGTAAAACGTCAAACTATAAGAATCTTAAAAGAGATGTAGGAAACATCTTATGCACAATGAGTAGGAAACAAATTTTTGATAAAGTGCCCCAAAATGAATGGCATAAAAGGTAAGATAGACAAATGAGACTGTATTAAACTGAAAAATTTTTGCGAAGCAAAAAGAAACCATTATGAAAGTAAAAAAAGAATCCACAGAATGGGAGAAAATATTTTCAAATTATGCTCCTGACAAAAACCTAACATCCAGAATCTACAAGGAACTTAAATGAAGTGAAAAAAACAAACAACCTCATTAGAAAGTGAGCAAAGGACACGAACAGATACTTCTCAAAAGAAGACAAAAAATAAGTCAAAAGACATATGAAAAAATGCTCAGCCTCATTAATCATCAGAGAAATGCAAATCAAATCTATGATGAGATACCACCCAACTTCAGTAAGGATGGATATCATTAAGTCCAAAAACATCAAATGCTGGTACGGATGTAAAGAAAACGGAATACTTCTACACTGGTGGTGGTAGTAAAAGCTATTTCACCCTCTATGGAAAGCAGTGTGGTAATTTCTAAAAGAACTAACTGACCTCCCATATGAGCCAGCAATCCCTCTCTTTGGAATATACCCAGAGGAACATAAATTAGTTTTTTTAATTTAATTTTACCAAAAAGACACCTGCACACGCATGTTTATTGCCACACTACTCACAATAGCAAAATCATGGAACCAATCCTACTACCTATCAAAAGTGGACTAGTCAGGTGCGGTGGCTCATGCCTGTAATCCCAAGACCTCATCTCTACAATAAATCAAAAAATCAGCCAGGAGTGTTTCTGCATGCCTGTGGTTTCAGTTACTTGGAAGCCTGAGCCCAGCAGGTCAAGGCTTCAAGGGCCATGAGCGTGCCACTGCACTCCAGCCTGGGAGACAGAGTGAGACTCCAACTCAAAAAAACCAAAACTGCGCTATATAAAGAAAATGTGGTACATATACATGGGAGAGTATTACAAAACTATAAAAAAGGAAAAATCATGGACTCTGCAGCAAATTGCATGGGGTTGGAGACCATCATTCTAAGCACCCTATCACAGCAACAAAGAACTAAATACTGCATATATTACTCATAAGTGGGCTCTGAACAATATCACATGAGTACAAGGGAAGGATCAGCAGTTGCTGGGCACTGTTAGGGAAGGGAGGGTGGGAGGGAAAAGGATAGGGGGGATGTGACAACACAAAGTTTACCTGGTCCACTACCATGGGGAGTGAGGAAGCCCAGACTTCATCCACCTGCAGCCTACCTATGTAGTTAATTGTATCCCACATTTCTATCATGTGTACCCCACATTTCTATTACAAAATAAAAAAAACATGGCTTAACCACTTCATAATCTTCTCTTACATCGCAGACACTGAATAATCCACAGTTATTATTTATTAACCAACTTAAGAAATTTCCACAGTACCTTTACATGAGGGAACTGAGTGATTTGCCCAGAATCCAATCTGTGTCTCACACTGCTTCTTGTGCCAAGCATATCTTCTTAAAATATCTATCAGAGGAAATCCTTGTTAGTGTACTTAAAATAGAGCTGTTGACATCTTGCTGACAGAAGACCAAAGATTAATTAGTGAAATTTGTTCTAAGGTAAAACTTTTTTTGTGAGGGGAGGAGGGGTTGGAGTCTCACTCTGTCACACAGGCTGAAGTGCAGTGGCATGTTGCTCATGAACACTGTTGCCGCAACTGCTGGGCTCAGATGATCCTTCCATCTCAGCCTTCCAGGTAACTGGAACCACAGGTATATGCCACCAAACCCGCCTAATTTTTTGATTTATTGCAGAGACAAGGTCTCACTATGTTATTCAGGCTGGTCTCAAACCCCTGAACTCAAACAATCCTCTTGCCTCAGTCTCCCAAAGTTCTGGGATTACAGGCTTGAGTCACTGCACACAGGATGTAAAACTTTTGATCCCATTTTTTACTGACTTCAAAGTTGAGCTATCTTAATCAAAGTGGGGCTTGAGTAAGAATCATGGAGTTCAGTGAGCACTTAATACACATATCAGATAGATTGTGTTGTCAATGGTTTTACATAGATAAAATGAAGACAATGGCAGCAGAATAGAGTGATAGAGAGTGTGGGGGTTGGTGCAGAGTCCTGGGTGTAATTCCCTCTTAGAGCCATGTGAACCTGGGAAGGTCATGCAATCCTTCGGCTGTTAGTTTTATGCACTGTCATATAACATTTTTAACAGGGCCTTCTTTATAGTATAATAGCCTGGCATTAAATCTAACTAACTAAATGCTATAAAATCTTTAAGAGACAGAGCTGGTATGTCAGACATGCTCTATACTACATGCCAAAGAATACACTTTACAGTTGATAGTGATTGAATATGAAGAAGGAACTTGGATTGCTTCAGAAGAGTGGATGGTGGAGATTTATTTTTCATCTTTTGCATGAGTATGATGCCTTGCAGCTCACAGAGAACATCTGGTATCATATCCTGTGAACCTCCACATCAGCCTACTAGTGTGGTCAGAGGAGAAGCTTTACCTCATATTTTCCTCTTGAAGTTATTACATTTAGAGATGTTAAGTGGTTTTCCAAATACCAGTGGTGATGAGAGAAGTACCCAGAATGGGAAATGTATTTGGTTCTCAAGAAATAGAAATCACCAAACAACTGAAACCTCTAGAACATGTCCTGGGCTGCTGACCCAAAACAACTCTTCACTCTTTCTCCAATTATTCTATCCCAAGGTTTATGAGACAACAAAGTTGATTCTCCAGAGGAGATTCGTGAGATAAAGGCAAATCTCCAATCATAAAGCGTTTTTATTACTGTACCTTTCAAATTCTTGACCCAAATATGACTCAGTTTCTTTTAAAGAAAATTATCTTTTGAACATTTGAAGGTAAAAAAGCATGACCTTCCTCCCCCACTACTTTCACCCTGATCAGCTGTTAATCAGTATGTATCTCTTCAAGTGACCACACTGAAATTCCAGCATCGACTTGTCTCCCAATGTTGCTCAGACGTTAGGGCATTGCAAAACAACTATCACAACACGCTTATGCAAAGAATCAACTTCCCTTCAACAGGTTTAACTTGAATAAGCATCTAATGTAGGCTAACTGAAAAAGTTTCCATCTAAGGTGGTGCTTTTGTCGCTTAATGACATAATTCTACAGCCACCCACTTTCTTGTAGACAATAGATCTGAGGAGCACTGGCTACACCAGCACTGACTGCGACTTTCCTGGTGAGTTCTTCCTCATGAAAGCTCAGATTCCATTTTACAAACTCCACATTTATTTATAGAACTCTGCCACAGGGGACAGGGTCCCATCTCCTCTTGGAAACCCCTTCTGTGTGCTCTCTTTGAGGTTCAACCAGACCTCTTTCCCTCTGTCAACCAGGCCTCTTTCCCTCTGTCGCCAAAAGTCCAGTCAATTACCCCTATGCCCCTGTATCTTCTCCCAACTCTCTAGTAGTGACCCCAAACAGCCATTGATCCTCTCCACATGAACACTATGCAAATTCCCCTATAAAATTCCCATTTTCTTTCTTATTAAAAATGTGTGATAATAGATTGCTAATGTCTATTTTTATATTTTATCTTCTAAATTTATAAGAATTTTTCTGTCATTCCATTTTTCTGTAATGGTATTACAGGAGTGAAATCAACGTTCTCTTAATTTGATAAAACAACATAGCTGTGTTTACTCTATATGTTTTTTGGAAGTGTTTGCCCAAGTTGAGCATTATCTTTATTTTAATGTTAGATTAAAAAATTAGAGGAAATCACCTGCTCCTGATATTGGCATTGCAAGACTTTTAAAATGTATTATTTTGTATCTACAGTGCTCACTTTATGTAGCTTAAAATGTACATCTTTATAGTTTAATCTAGATACTATAAGCATGTGTTACACAAATTGTGTATTTCTCTCAGTGACAGTGTATCCTTCTGTGAATGCTGCTTGGTTTCAGAGAGATTCTATGTCTCCAAATGAAGACCCAAATCGTCGTTTAGAAAGATATTACTTTCTTTCCTCAGAGTCTCCTATGTGGCTTAGAGACATTTTCACTGCTTTAAGGATGACTATGTACTACATAGAGACAAATTAGATACGTACTTGTTGAATGTGAGTCTTCAGAAGAACGCCAAAATTGTTACTTAACTAGGTCACATGCATGAGTTTAGAATATGAGATTTTCAAATGATTTAAGTGCTGCTTCAGTGTTTATCATTTGTCATATAAGATTGACATGTGACCTTAAGTAACCATTTATTGGGAGATTATGTTGAATACTGAGGACAACATTTCATTTTATTTCATGATCATGATTTTTATGTAATGAATGAAATCAATTATTGAAATATGTAAATAATGAAGCCCAGTCTTATTTTTCAGTGCTACATGTGTAAGTTTATTGAGTGTGGTCACACCCTATGCCTGTACTTACTTGCTACCATAGGGATAGTCCATCCACGAGGGAAGGCACTGTTTGAGCCCATAGAAACAGAGCTTTGAAAGTGTTGCACCAAATATAATGAAACCAACCTAATAACCAAGTGGTCATTGGAGTATCTAGTGGTCATGGTTCTTATACTGTGGAACTGAACAGGGCTCATGGTGGTAACTTTGTTCAGTCCATGAAAGAATCTCCCAAATTTGTATTGGAATGGAGCCATAGACTGAGGAGACACCTACCTGTGGTTTGTGTGAACGAAGTTGTCCTACTTAGTGTCTCCTGTATTTCAGAACCTCTAATCTAACCAGAAATATGTGAGATGTCAACATACATTTCATATTAAAGACTATGTGAAAATTTGCAGGAAACTGCATACATAAATGCCCTGGGTGATGTGACCACTAAGTTTCTCTTACGTGGTTAACAGTGTGTGAGATTTCTCCATGCTTGGGTATTCCTAGTCATCGACACAGATGCAGGGACTGATGAGCAGGATTACTAATAATCCCTTGACTTGGTGGTTGTAGTTCAGATCTTCAGCATTGGGATAATATGAGAGAGGATATGTCCTTACTGCTTACTTAGTAGCAAGTGATCTTGTGCACAATTTCCTTTGTAGCTTAGTTTCTCTATCTTGTTAAATGGGTAAAATCAACAAGCCTATCACATATTGCTGTGATGGGTTTAACTATCTAATTCAGGTAGGTGTAGTGTATAGCCTAAATTTGTATTATGAAAAGTGTCACCGAGAATTGTGTTGGTTAGTAACAACAGTTTTTCTAAAGTAAAAATACACATAGATACATATTCACAACATACTTCATGTTCTGATGCACACGAATTCATATCAGCTAAAGTGAACCCACTTGTTTTCAGGGACTGTGCAAAGGTGACAAGAGTATGAAACCTAAAATATCAATGTTTTGTGCTACATCCGCATTCCTCATTTCTACCGGGTGCCTAGGATCATGGTTGCTCTCCAGCAAACACCAGTAAATATATTTCACATTATATACATTTTTTCTCTGTCAGTGATGATTCCAGGATATGTACCATTAGCTCTCTTTCTTGAGGCCATCTGCAATTAAAATAAAGAAAGCAGTCTGAATTTCAGATCATGTTTTGAACTCTTCACACTGGTCTCCTCTTCTAATGAATTTAGGAAACCAAGATAGGAAAGAACACTCAAGTTAAAAACCTCATAATTTAGAGTAGAATTTATCAATGGAAAACAAATATGTTTTCCTGAAGAATATATGTGTCAAGACCATTTTGAGGGAACAATTAAAAAATTTGTAATTGAAGGTGGGAAACTTGTTATTGTAGAAAAGTTCCTAAATCATAAAGTGTGTGACCTGATGCTGTCAATTCACTATGCTCTCTTGAATCAGTTATCAGTTGGTACAATATACCTCCTCTACCCCCAAGGATAAATTACCTAATATCTATAATGTGCTTGATAAGATTTGCTCTCCTTATAGATTATCAAATTAAAGAATAAATGAGTCAAGAAAGCAATACTTATACTTTAGGCAAAGAAAGACTATTTTACTTTGGTAATGGAGATTAACACCTCATTTTCCCAATCTGTGGAAGCCATCTTCCCCTGGACTTCTGAGGGAACTGGAATTGCACAATATAACTATCAACTCATTAATGACTCAGGGAACTTTGTTTGATATGGACAAAGGGCTAGAATTTATGTATGTGGTTGGTTAAAAATCATGAGTTCAGCTGCTGCCGGCCCATCTTTTTCATAGAACAAGAAAGACAAAAATAAAAGTGGGAAGAAAATGAGAAATAGACTCTTATGTTTTAGATTATGGTAAATGAAAGCAATGTGAAATAATGTCTTCAAGTGTGCAAATACTAAAATATGCGTTTTGATTCCATCACCGTGTCCTATCCCTTCTTCAATTTATTTGAAAGTCCAACAGAGCTGACACTAACTTCATGACATCTACCAAGTCCCTCACCTCCACAGACTCACATATACAGCTACTGCATTTATCATCTGGATTCTAAAAATGTGCCTTTCAATGAGCTCATGCCCATGTCCTCAAAAGCAAATTCAGCAAAGGCTCAGATTGACAGTTGGCACCTTACCAAGATAAAAAGTTTTTGAACAGCAAAAGAAACCATCAAGGGAGTAAAGGGACAAATCACAGAATGGGAAATAATCTTTGCAAACTATGCATCTGACAAAGGTCTAATATCTGGGATCTATGAGAAATTAAAATAAATCAACAAGAGAAAACATAAATAACCCCATTAAAAACTAGGCAAAGAAGAAGAACAGAAACTTCTTAAAGGAAGACATCCCAGTAGCCAACAAACATATGTTTAAAAAGCTCAGCTTCACTAGTCATCAGAGAAATGCAAATTAAAACTACAATGAGATATTTCCTCACACCAGTCAGGATTGTTATTATTACAAAATCAGAAATTAACAGGTGTTGGCAAGGCTGCAGAATAAAAGGGAACTCTTATACACAGGAAGAAACTAGTTAAGCCTCTGTGGAAAACAGCATGGCATTTTCTCAAAGAACTAAAAATTGACTTACCATGCTATCCAGCAATCCCACTTCTGGCACTATACCCAGAGGAACATAAATTGCTCTATCAAAAAGACACCTACACAGATATGTTCATTACAGCACTGTCCACAATAGAAATGTGTAACCAATGCAAATGCCCACTGAAAGTGAATTGGATAAAGAAAATATAATACATATGTGCAATCAAAAAAAGAACAAAATCATGCCCTTAGTGGCAACATGGATGCAACTGCATACCATCATATTAAGTGAACCATCACAGAAACAAAGAATTGAATACTGCATTTTCTCATTCATACATGGACTCTGATCACTGGTCACATGACCACAAGGGTAGGAAAAACTTACAACGGGCATTGTGAGTGAAGGGAGGGAGAGAGGGAGGATAAGGGCACACAACCACCCCCCTGGATACCATTTACACTACCAGGGAGTGTAAGGGCTTTCTGGAAGTCCAAACCTTACCTGCACACAATTTACTTATGTAGTAAATTCTCATATGTGCTCCACAACCTAAAATAAAAGTAAACTGCAAAAATAAACTAAAATAAAAGCAAACATTTACCTTTGATTGTGTCCAATTTTTATTGGGCAACTAGCTAGATTGATACCAGATGCAAGATTTAATTAGATGTATTCATTAATCTTTTGTTATAAAAATAAATACTAATGAGATAAATATACTTAAATCCTTGCATTAAAAAAACTACTATAGGACCTGTTTTAACATGCTCAATTCTGAGTAGAATGCATCCTGAGACTGAGGCAACCTCTGCACCCCTCTGAAATTGACTATTTGCCTAGAGAGAATACTCCAAGTGCATAATACCGGAGAGACAGTTGCCCCACTCCCACAATGGACCAAACACAGTCACATGCAATTCCAGTGGGAGGCCTAGCAGCAGACGAGTTGGGAGCTTTCCCAGGGAAGAACTGCTAGAGTAATTGTTAACTCCATCACCACAGTACCATGCTGAACACCGGCAGCAAGAGCTGAAGAGGGAATGCAGTGAGGAAGACTGAGGCCGAGTCCCCAAAAAAGCAGCAGGGAAAAGCCACCAATGAGCCTGAACTAGGATCTAGAACCTTGGAAACGGGTCCTGAGATCTGGAGACAGGTAACTGCTGGGGAGCAAGTTATTGACCCAATTTATGGTAGGAATAGCAGCCGGCAGAAAATCTGAGGAGCCTCTCTAATGCCTGGGAAAAGAAGTGCTCTATGATGGCCTCTGAAAAACAATAGAACTACATCTTGAGACCAGGTTCTGATCTCTGCGTTGTGTCAGGGCTGCTTGTTGAGACCTCAGAAAATATTACTCCCAGTGCACAAACCCTAGCAAGTAATGGCAGACACAAAACCCCAGACCATCCACCCACCCACCACTGTGAGCCAGTTGCTGTGTGATAGATGCAGACAGCAGAACTGACTGAGAAGGAGACTGAAGAGTGCATAACTGATCTGCCCCTGCTCTTAACAATAAGCAAAAGAGGTTGGGAAGGCAAGGCAGAGACAGTAGGCCCCATTCCTCCATCATGAACTGGTTGCCCTGGGAGCTGTGATCATGTTGGTAGAGGAAATAAGGGGGTGCAATCCTGAGAGATGCTGTGTCAAGTTATTTCAGCCCCTGGTCTCACATTGGTGTGCAACAGCTACCAATTACAAGCAGCAGGGGATAAATATTCTAACATTTTAAGTTCCAACAGTGAAGAGTGAACCTGCAGTAACAAATCAGCAGTTGCAGAACCCATCACAAGAGGGAAACCCCCTCTCAGAGAGAAATAATAAAAACTGAGGACATGTTTTCAACTTTTTTGGGGGGGAGGGTAGTGATATTGACTTGTTTGTTTGCTTGATTATCTTATTTGGTCTCTTGGTTTGCTGGCTGGTTTTCTCCTTTCTTCTTCTATTTATCTTCTTTTGTTCTTTCTCTTTTTTGTGTGTTTTTTTCTTTCTTTTTCTATTATTCTTTTTTATTTTCCTCTATTTTTCTTCCTTTCATTTTTTTCTCTCCTTCTTCCCTGTCTTATACCTCTTTTACCCTAACTTGGACTCCGGGGCAATGCAAGCATACCAACTGTAAGGTCATATTGTGCAGAGACAAAGAGTGAGATTCAGCTGACTCATTCACCAGGCAGCAAACATTATGACCTGCCAATAGGTTGTGAACCCCTGTAGTACTCCCATCCTCTAGTAAATGCTCAAAAGTTTAAAGAGACAGCACAATGCCCCATCCCCAGCCCTACTTTATTATGAAACAAACCTGTAGCACCAACTCAAGGAAGGACAAAAGGTGGAGCAAATATCAGAAGTGATTGTATCTCCATTTTCCACTGAGCAATGGAATTAAATAGAAAGATATGAGAATTGCTAAAAATGAAGAAAACCCAATGAAGAATTACTGATAACCATCAGAGCCCCAGCAAAGAGTCAGTGCTAGAAAAACAACTACTGAGGCACAAAATGGCTATCTCTGAGAATGACAGTACCCAGAAGTTACTTACAAGGATCTGAGAATCACTGGATAGAATGAATGAAAACCAAGAAATGCAGGAGCTAAAACTAAATAAAGTTGCAACAGAGTTGGACAGAGTCAAGAAATTATACTTAGAAATAAGAGAAATAACACCATCCAAGAAATAAATAACAAACTGACAAGCATGAGAAACAGAATTGACTAAGCAGTAGAAACAATCTCAGAGTTGGAAGACCAAAATATGGAATTAACCCAATCTATAAAAAATATTTTTTAAACCTTAAGAAGAAAGCAGAACCTCTCAAAAAGATGTATGATTTTACCAAGAAACCAAGTCTACCTCTGATCAAAATACCTGCAATAAAAATAAAAATTGATAAACACCCTGGAACAAACATTCCATGAGGTCATTCAGGAAAATTTTCTTCATCTGGGCAAAGAGATGAGTATACAAGCACAAGAGATTCAGAGAACTCCTGTATGACATCTTATGAGAAGACCAACTATTAGACACATAGTAATTTGCCTACACAAAGTAAGTGTAAAAGAAAACAATCCTAAAGGCAGCAAGAGAAAAAGGTCAGACTACTTACCAGGGGAGACCAAAGAGAAATGCTGCAGGCTTGCCTGCAGAAACACTATAGACCAGAAGGTGTTAGACCTAAATTTCTAATGTTCTCAAATAAAAACCATTTCAACCAATAATTTTTACCTTTCCAAGGGAAGCTTCATCAATAAGGGAGAATTAAAATTCTCCCCAGACACCCAATCCCTAAGAAAATGTGCTGCTTTCAGACCAGCTCTACAGGAGACACTTAAAAAGGTGCTGTGCACAGAAGAAAAATGAAACAAAAGAAAGACCATACACTTCACAAGATCACAAACAAACACAGAAACAGCAGAATACACAGCATTCCCACAAAAATGAAAAAAAAATGAATACAAAAGCTGAATGAAAACAAAACAGCCTTATAAGAGCATTGTGACAGGGACAAAGTTTCACATTTCAATAATCAGCCTGAATGTGAATGGACTAAATACACCACCGAGAAGACATAGAGTGGCAAACTAGATAAAAACACACAACCCAGTAAATTGCTGCCTCCAGGAAATTCATCACACCACAAAGGAAATCCACAGAATCAAAGTTAGAGGATGGAAAGCAAATTTTCAGGCAAACAGATCACAATTGATGCAGGAGTCATGATGCTAACATCAGAAAAAAATAGCCTTTAAACTGTTAAAAACTTAAAAAGAAGGACACTACATAATGATAAAAGGTTGATCCATCAACAGGAAATATCCATCTAAACATATGCACCTGCACAAGAGCACCAACTTTTATAAAGCAACTCCTAAGTAACTATAAAAACATATTCACTATAACACTATCATAGCTGGGGACTTAAATACCCACTAACTACCCCAGAGCATTCATTGAGAAAATATCCAAAAAGAGATCAAGAACCTCAACTTAAAACTTGACCAAATGAACTTGAGTAGATTCCTACAGAAAATTCCACTCAACAACCACAGAATATACATCCTGCTCAACACCACATGGAACATACTCCATGATCAGCCACATCCTAGCCAGGCTTGTTGGCTCAGCCTGTAATCCCATGCCTTGGGAGGCTGAGGTTAGTTGATTGCCTGAGCCTGCGGGTTCGAGACCCCACCTGGGCAACTTGGTGAGACCTCATCTCTACAATAAACCAAAAAATTAGCCGGGTATGGTGGTGCACACCTGTAGTTCCAGTTACTTGGAAGACTGAGGTGGAAGGATCACTGGAGTCCAGCAGGTTGAGGCTGCGGCGGCCAGGATCAGCCACTGCATTCCAGTCTGGGTGACAGAGTGAGAATCCAACTCCAAAAGAAAAAATACTCCACTAACAACCCCAGATAAATCATTGAGAAAATATCAACAAAGAGATCAGGAACCTCAACTTAAAACTTGACCAGGAACTGAGTAGATTCCTACAGAAAATTCCGCTCAACAACCACAGAATATACATCCTGCTCATCACCACATGGAACATACTCCATGATCAACCACATCCTTTGCCGCAAATAAAGCATAAACTAATTTCAAAAAATTGAAATACTGGCATGCACCTTTTCAGATCACAGTAGAACCAAAGAAAATGTCATCACCAACAAAATTTTGCCAAAACTCACACAGAAATGGACACTAAGTTGCATGATGCTGAATGATTCCTGTGTCAACACAGAAATCAAAACAGAAATCAAAAGATTCCTGGAAACAAATGAAAGTGAAGAAGCATCTTACCAAAACCTCTAGAATGCCGTAAAAACATTACTAAGAAGGAAATTTATAACTCTATGAACACACATCAAGAAAACAGAAATAAAACAAATTAACTATCTAATAAATCACCAAAGGGAACTGGAAAAGCAAGACCACACAAGCCCTGACCTCAGCAGTAGGTTATGAAAATAAAAACCAAACTATGGGACATAGAAGACAAAAATATCATAGGAAAAATCAATGAAGCAAAAAACTGGTTTATTGAAAGGATAAGCGAGATTGATGAACTTCTAGCCAAGAAAAAGAGATAAAAAACTCAAATAAACACAATCAGAAATGCAAAAGATCAAGTCACAATTGACCCTGAAGAGATACATAAGATTATCAGAAAAGACTATGCATATATGTGTGGAAACAAACTTGATAACCTAAATGAAATGTAGTACTTGCTGGCATCACACAACCTCTCAAAGTTGAAAAAAGAAATTTAGATCCAAAATAGATCAATAACTACTCAGGAAATTGACTTTGTCCTAAGAAAACTGTCTACAAAAACAGCCCTGGACCAGACAGACTTCCAGGAAAATTCTACAAAACATACAAGGAGGACTAATATCAATCCTACTGAAAGTATTTCAGGCAATCAAGAAAGACAGAACTCTCCCCAAATCATTTTATGAAGCTAACATTGCAATAATACCCAAAGCAGGTAAATATCCAATGAAGAAACAGAACTACAAGCCAATATCCTTGATGAACATAGATGCAAAAATTCTCAACAAGATTCTAACAAATCAGATCCAGCAACACATCTCAAAAATCATCCACCATAGCCAAGTAAGCTTCATCCTGGGAAAGCAGGCTGGGTTCAACATCTGCAAGACCATAAATGTAATTAAATATATCCATGGATGTAAAAACAAGAACCACTTATTATATCATGAGATTTGATAAAATCCAGCACCCATTCTTGATAAAAACCCATGAACAGCCAGGCATAAAGGGAAGAGACCTCAAAATAGTAGAACTATGATAAACCCACAGCCAACATATTGCTAAACAGAAATTGCAAACATTTCTCCTCAAAACCAGAACAAGACAATGTTGCCCTCTCCCACCCTTCCTGTCAACATAGTGTTGGAAGTACTAGTCAGAGCAAACAGACAAGAGAAGGAAATCAGGGGTATCCAAATAAAAAAAGAAGTCAACTTATACATTTCTACTGATGATATGAACCTATAGCTCAAAAATTGAAGAGCATCTTTTAAAAACCTTCTTGCACTGATAAGGGAATTTGTCAAAGTCAGGTTATATAATCAATGTGCAAAAGAGATTGCATTTTTATACACTAAAAACAGACAGAAAATCAAGTAAAAAGCACAGTCTCATTCACAATAGACACACACAAAAAATGAAATACCTTAGCATCTTACTAACTACAGAGGTGAAAGACTTTTACAACAAAAATTACAAAGCATCACTCAAACAACTCGAAGATGATGCAAAAAATGGAAAAATATTCCATGTTCATAGAGTGGAAGAATCAACATTGTTAATATGTCCAGATTCAATGCAATACCCATAAAATTACCAACATCATTCTTCTTACACCTGGAAACAACAATACAGAAATTAATATTGAAACATAAATGACCACAAATAGCCAAAACTATCTTCAGCAAAATAAGCAAAGCAGAAGGTATCATACTCTGAGCCTTTAAATTTTATTATTATAAAGCTACAATAATTGAAACAACGTGTTATTGGATCAAGAATTAGGCATATAGACCAATGGGACAATATAGAGATTCTGGAAGCATACCTCAATTTCTCAACCAACTCAACTTCAACAAAATCTTCAACAACCATTGGGGAGAGGAAAATCTATTCAGAAAATAGTGCTGGGAAAACTGGCTGACCACATGCAGAAGAATGAAACAGGGCCCCTACCGGTCACCATACACAATAATCAACTCTAATTGGATCAAATAACCGAGTGTAAAACTTCAACCGTTAAGAATTTTAGAAAACGCAGGAGACACTCTTACAGAATTGGAATAGGTAACCCAATCCTGATGAAAACCCCAGATGCCCAGGCCATAAGAGATAGACAAGTGGGACCTCAGCAAACTGAAAATCTTCTGCAAAGAAATGGAAGCATCAAGGGAGTGGAGACACAGTCCACAGAATGAATAAAATATTTGCCAACTGTATATCTGATAAATGCCTAATATCCAGTATTTACAAGATGCTCAAATGTGTTGAAAGAGAAAAAAGAAGAAAAAAGTCCCATTAAAAAGAGGGCAAAAGACATGAATAGACAATTCTCAAAAGAAGACAAATGAGAGGGAGTTGAGAAGATGGCAGCCAAGCCAGTTGGACTATGCAAATCCCAGTTTGAGTGAGTGAGTATATGGAAAATTTTGTGTATGTGCTGATGAGTGAATGGGCATGTGAATGACTGACTAAGTGATGGCTAGGGAGCCAGCAGCCAGGGTTGTTCTGGTGCCGTGACTGGTCCACAACTGCTGGGCTTGGACCCTTCCTAGAAATTTTCAGGATGCAGAAGTCAAGCATCTTTTTTTAAAATCAACAAAACCCTTCCTGGGCAGAAAATTCTGGGAGAGACTGACTAAGTGGGGGCTGATAAGCAAGTGACCAGGGCCCTGGTGCAACAGCTGGTACTGCAACTTCTCTGCTTGGTCCCTGGCTTTTCCCAGGTCACAGAAACCAAGTGCCCTTTTTTTAAAAACATAAAACATTTTCCTGTGAAGAAGCAGTAGGGAAAGAGTACAAAGTCAGGCTCTGCCTCACTACTGCACTAGGAGAGATTGCTGGCTCCAGACTTTGCATCACCACTTCAGTGCCTGGCCAAACACTGGAAGTAGGGGCCTCAGAGGGATCCCAGAGGCAGAATTTCACCCAACAGGATGAGAGGCACCCTGCCAACATCTTGAAGGCAGGGCTGGAAAGTGGTTTGTCTTGCTCACCACAGAGCAACAGACCTGATATCTGTGGCTGACAGATCAACTACTCAGGGGCTGATTGTGACTCAGATGGAATATCCTGAAAGCACAAACTTCAGAGGAATCCGATGAGTGCTGAGTCCTGGGCACCTAACCACCTATCTGATTCAACCATGGGACAAAGGGTGTGACCAGAAAAGGATAAGGAAGAACCCCAAAGAGATCAGTGGTGAGTTCATCACTAAGTCAAACCCCCTTCTCCCCAGAAGTCCTCTGAATGTTAGATCCACACAGCTGAAAGGGACAAATGCAGGTGGAGCCTGGACATCAATCTCAATAGGAGAACTCATTCTACGATAGGCCTGGCTGGGGCTCCTTCTGGAAGTACATATCTGGGGAAGAGAAAAGTCCATACCTCCTCACCAGAGGAGATCTCCCTGACCATATGTGAGTAGGAGGGGAGGATTACAGTCCCACACACATCCACTGCTCCTCCATCTTCCCTGCCCTGGATACAGGGGAGAGAGTAATATAGGTGGAAGCTTTGCAAGAGAGACCAGACTAGATAAACAATTACAGAGTCTGCCACAAGAGGGCAGAGTTATTTTATTTTTAGTTTTTTGTAATTTTTTGAAATTGTTTTTACCTGTTTGTTTGTTAGTTTATCTATTTTCTAAACATTGTTTTCTTTGTGCATGAATGTGTCTATGAGGATTTGATCTGCATTGTCCCCAATTTTTTCTTTTGTTTTTCTCTTCTTCTTTTTTTTTCTGTTTAGTGTGTGTATGTGAATGATTGAGTGTTTATCTTTCATTTTTGTGTTTTTTGTTGGCTTGTTTTTGCTCATTTGCTCTGTTTTTTTTAATAGTAGAAGGGTAGGAGGTGTGTGTCAATATACATGTGAAGGTTCAATCTGAATTCCTTTTTTACCTGTGGTCTTTCTGTTTTTCTTCTCCACACACTTTGCAGTAGGAGTGTGTGTGTGTGTGTGTGTGTGTGTGTGTGTGTGTGTGTGTGTGTGTGTGTATGTTCAGTTTTCAGTTTGTTTTGATTGCTTTGTTGTTATTTCAGTTTGTGTATATGTCTCTGTGTGTGTTCAATTGTTTTTTATGTTGGTATCTGCTTTGCATCATCATATACAGTGGTGGTGGGGAGTGGTTCTCAGGGAACACATACCACAGTCAGTGAACACTGTAATTTGCAAGTAGTTTCTGAAACATATCACCCCATCCCCTGTCTTATTCAATTAAAAAACTACAGGAGACTGTAAAGCTTCCCAGCCCCAATCCTATTTAAAAATAGAAGAGCTGGGCTCGGTGGCTCAGCCTGTAATCCCACGCCTTTGGGAGGCTGAGGTGAGTGGATTGCCTGAGCCTGTGAGTTCGACCCGCCTGGGCAGCGAGACCTCATCTCTACAATAAATCAAAAAATCAGCCGGGTGTGGTAGCGCATGCCTGTAATTCCGGCTACTCGGACGGCTGAGGCGGAAGGATCGCCGGAGCCCAGCAGGTCGAGGCTGCGGTGGCCGGGAGCGGCCACTGCACTCCAGTCTGGGTGACAGAGTGAGATTCCAACTCAAAAAAAAAATAAAATAAAATAAAATAAAAATAGAACAAATCCAGAACCCATATCAAGGAAGAATAGAGGGCTGAGAAAACATCAGAAGAAAAAGCCTCTCCCACTGGCACTTAATAACAGAGCTAAAGAGAAAGCAAGGGATCTGTCACAAATGAGGAAAAACCAAAGGAAGACCACAGGCAGTTTCAAGTGTAAAAAAGAGAAAACTCCTGAAAAATCAAAACTTGGAGCCCAAACAATGGAAGTCACTAATGACTGTCCCCAGGATATGACATGGATTACGGAATGGATCGAAAGATTGAATAAGACTCAAAAAGACAAAATGCAACATGACAAGAACTTGTAACAGATATTTTGGCAATAAAAAATTTATCCAGGAAATAAATAAGATAACAAGCATGGAAAGCAGAATTTTTCAAGCTGAAGAAAGAATCTCAGAACTTGAAGACCAGAACATGGAATTAACCCAATTTGTAAAAAAATAAAATAAAATAAAATAGAAAGAAGACTCAGAAAGAAAGAACAAAGCCTACATGAGATGTGCAATTATGTCAATAGGTTGAACCTATGCCTGATTGGTATCCCAGAAGAAGAAGAGGAAATAGAGAACAAATTGGAACAAGTGTTCCAGAAGGCAATTCAAGAAAACTTTCATCACTCACCAGAGATGTGGCCAGTCAAGCAGAAGAGATACAGAGAACCCCCAAAACACATCAAATGAGAAGACCAGACCCTAGACACATAGTAATCCACATACACAAAGTAGGCATAAAAGAAAAAATTCTAAAAGCAGCAAGAGAAAAAGGTTAGACTAACTACTAGGCAAAACCAATCAGAGTAAGAGCAGACCTATCAGGAAAAGCACTACAAGAAAGAAGGGACTGGGGTCCAATACTCAAAGCCCTCAGAGATAAAATAATTTCCTACCCAGTCATGCTCAGCTTTATCAGTGATGAAGAATTAAAATCCTTCCCAGACATCCAATCCTTAAGAGACTTTGCAGCTTCCAAACCTGCTCTACAGAGACATTTCAAAAAGTACCAAGCACAGAAGAAAGAAAGAAAAACATACCACACACTTCCAAGAGAAGAACAGAGCACAGAATCAACAGATAATGCAGAACAACAAGAAACTTGAAAACACACACATATATCAACTCCAAAACCAAAAGAAAACAAGCAAAGAAAAAACTATAAGAACCCACAACACGAATAAACAATCACATTTCAATAATCAGTTTTTATGTGAATGGACTACATGCACCATGGAAAGGACACAGAATGGCAAATTGGATAAGAAACCAGACCCAATTATTTGCTGCATCCAGGAAACTCATCACACTACAAGGGATGCACATAGACTCAAATTTAAAGGATATAAAATGAGTTTCCAGGTAAAGGGATCACAAGAAAGCAGTTATGATCTTAATATCAGATAAAACAGCCTTTAAGCTATCAACACTTTAAAAAGAAACAAAAGGACAATATAATAATAAAAGGTTCAATTCATCAACAAGAAATATCTGTTCTAAACATATATGCACTCAACACAGGAGCACCAGCATTTATAAAGCAACTACTAAGCAAACCAAAAAAAGATAATGACTCTAACACTATCATAGCAGAGGACTTAAATACCCCACCAACAGCCCTAGATAGATCATCAAGACAAAAAAATCAAGAAGGAGATCCAGAACCTAAACTTGACACTTGACCAAATGGACTTAATAGATACCTACAGATTATTCCACGCAACAACCACAGAATACAAATTCTACTTATCACCATATGGAACATACTCCAAGATCAATGATGTCCTTGGCCATAAATCATGCATAAACAAATTGCAAAAGGTTGGAATATTGCCATGCACCTTCTCAGAACACAGTGGAATAAAAATAAATATCAACACCGACAAAATTTTCCCAAAGTTCACAAAGATATGGACACTAAACCACATGATACTGAACAACTACTGGGTCAACACTAAAATCGAAGCAGAAATTAAAATATTCTTGGAAACAAATGAAATAGAGAAATTTCTTATCAAAACCTCTGGGATACCATGAAAACAGTTCTAAGAGGGGAATTTATATCTCTGCAAGCACACATCAAGAAAATGGAAAGATTACAAGTTGAGAGCCTAAAAAATTGCCTAAAGGAGTGGGAAAGAGAAGACAACCAAATCCCAACATTACCAAAAGAACCCCCCCCAAAAAAGAGCCAAACACAGGACATAGAAGACAAAAATACCAGAGAAAACATCAACAAAACAAAATGCTGATTCATTGAAAGAATTAACAAGATTGATGGATCCCTTGACAGAATGACCAAGAAAAAGAGAAAAAGCCTAAATAAACACAATCAGAAACACAAAACATCAAATCACAACTGACCCCAAAGAAATGTAAAAGATTATCAGAGATTACTGTGTACACCTATAGGAAAACAAACTTGATAACCTAAATGAAATAGAGAATTTTCTGACATATACAACCTCCCCAGACTGAAACAAGAAGACATTGAGACACTAAATAGGCCAATAACAGCAAAGAAAATTGACTCTGTCATACAAAAACTACCTACAAATACACCGCCCTGGACCAGATGGCTTTTTAACAGAATTCTAAAAATACAAGGAGAAGTTGATATCAATTCTACTGAAAGTATTCCAGGCAATTGAGAAAGATGGAATTCTCCCCAAATAATGTAATGAAGCTAGCATCATACTGATATCTCAATAGGGCAAAGATCAAACAAAAAAGTAAATTGCAGGCCAATTTCCCTTATGTACATAGATGCAAAAGTCCTCAACAAAATTCTGGCAAATCTGATCCAAAAACACATCTCAAAAATCATCCACCATGACTAGGTAGGCTTCATCCCCAGGACGAAGGGCTGGGTCATCATTTGTAAGACCATAAATGTAATTGAATACAAAACAAATGTAAAAACAAGCACCACATGATTATATCATTAGATGGAGAAAAACCTTCCCTAAGCCCACGGGCTCGAGACCCACCTGGGCAACTTGATGAGACCTCATCTCTACCAAAAAAATCAAAAAAATCAACCGGGTGTGGTAGCGCATGCCTGTAATTCCGGCTACTCAGAAGGCTGAGGCGGAAGGATCGCTGGAGCCCAGGAGGTCGAGGCTGCAGTGACCGGAAGTGGCCACTGTGCTCCAGTCTGGGCGACAGAGTGAGACTCCAACTCAAAAAAAAAAAAAAAAAGGAAAACCTTTTGATAAAATCCAGTATCACTTATAAAAACCCTCAAGCACCTAGGTATAGAAGGAATATACCTCAAAATAATAAGTACGATTTACAATAAACCCACAACTAACATATTGCTAAGTGGACAGAAACAGGAAATATTTCCCCGGAAAACTGGAACATGACAAGGCTGCTCAGTCTCACCCCTCTTTTCAAAATTGTGTTGAAGTCCTACCTAGGGCATTTAGACAAGAGAAGAAAACCAGGGGTATCCAAATAGGAAAAGAGGAAATCAAGTTATTCCTCTATGCTGATGATATGTATCCTATACCTTGAAAATCCCAGAGAATCTGTCAAAAATCTGCTTGCACTGATAAATAACTTTGGCAGTCTCAGCTTCAAAATAAATGTGCAAAAGACAGTTGTATTCTTATACATCGACAACAAGTAGGCAGAGACCAAAATTAAAAGCACAATCCCATTCACAATAGACACACAAAAAATGAAATCCCTCAGTTTCTTCCTAACTAGAGAGGTGAAAGACCTATAGAATGAGAACTACAAAACACTGCTGAAAAAATCCAAAAAGACACAAAAAAATATTCCATGCTCATGGATAGGAAGAATCAACATTGTTAAAATGTCCATCCTACCAAAGGCAATCTACAGATTCAACGCAATACTCATTAAGTTACCAACATCATTGTTCTCAGACCTGAAAATGACAATACAGAAATTCATATGGAAACATAAGTGATCACGCATAGCAAAAACAATCCTTAGCAAAAGAAACCAAGCAGGAGGTAGCCTTATAGTAAAGACTTCAAACTTTACTATAAGGCTACAGTAATCAAAACAGCCTGGAACTGGTAGAAGAACAGTCATATTAGACCAATGGAATAGAATAGAGATTCCAGAATCAAAACCTCAATTTCTCAAACAACTCATCTTTGAAAAAGTCTCCAATAACAACTGCAGAGGAGAGGAGAACCTATTCAGTAAATAGTGTAGGGAAAACTGTCTGATCACATGCAGAAGATTTAAACAGGACTCCTGCCTATCACCATACACAAAAATCAACTCTAAATAGGTCAAAGACCTAAATATAAAACCTCAAACTCTAAGAATCTTAGAAAATGCAGGAGACACCCTTTTGGAAATTGGACCTGGCAACCAATTTCTATTCAGAATCCTAAATGCCTATACCTTAAGAAATAACATAGACAAGTGGTACCTCATCAAACTGATGAGCTTCTGCAAAGCAAAAGAAACCATCAAGAGTGCAGGGAGACAGCCCATAGAATGAGGAAATATATTTGTCAAACAGTATATCTGACAAAGGCCTAACATCTAGGATCTACAAGGAACTATAACATGGGGAAAAGAAGAAAACAAACAGCCCCATTCAAAAGTGGGCAAACAACATGAATAGAAACTCTTCAAAAGAAGATATATGGGTAGCCTAAGGACACATGAAAATGTTCTCAGTCTCACTTATCATAAGAGAAATGCAAATCAAAACCACATTGTGATACTACCTTTCCCCAGTAAGAATGACAATCATTAATAAAACAAACAACAAAAGACGTTGGCAAGGATGCAGAGAAAAAGGAATGCTTCTACACTTCTGGTGGGAATGCAAACTAGTACAACCTCTTTGGAAGACAGTGTGGTAATTTCTGAAAGAACTAGTAAGTGACCTTCCATATGACCCAACAACTCCTCTATTGGGAATATACCCAGACAAACCCAAATCATTCTACAAAAAGTTACCTGTACATGTTTGTGTTTTTCAGCTCTATTCACAATAGCAAAAACATGAAATCAACCATGTTGTCCATTGAAGCTGGACTGAATAAAATAAAGGTGGTACATGTATACAATGGAATACTAGGCAGCCATAGAGAAGGACAAACATATGGACCTCGCAGCAATTTGAATGGACTTAGAGTTGATTGTTACTCAGTGATCTATCACAGAAACAAAGAACAGAGTACCGTATGTTCTCACTCATAAGTGGAACTTGAACAATTATGATATTATAAGAAAGGGATTGGCAGTTGTGGGAAACTATCAAGGGAGAGGGGTGGGATTGGTAGTTGAGGGAAACTGCTAGGGTAAGGAGGGATACACCACATCAACAAGGGTACCTGCATAATCAATGTTTGTATAACTAAACCTGAATTGTACCCCACATCTTAATAAAAAAAGAAAAAAAATAGATACCTTCAGATTATTCCACCCCAAAATGACAGAATATACATTCTACTTCATCACTACATGGAACATACTCCAAGATTGATCACATCTATGGCCATAAATTAAGCATAACCAAATTCCAAACGGTTGAAATATTACCATGCACTTTCTCAGACCACAGTGGAATAAAAATGAATATCAACCACAACAAAATTCCCCAAAAGCCCACAAAAACATGGACACTAAGCAGCATGATGCTGAGCAACTACTGGGTCAACACTGAAACCATGACGGAAACTAAAAGATTCCTGGACACAAATGAAAATGAGGAAACTTCTTACCAAAGACTCTGGGATGTCAGTAAATCAGTTCTAAGAGGAGAATTTATATCTCTGCCAGCACACAACAAAAAATGGAAAGATCATAAGATGAGAGACTAACAAATCACCCAAGGGAGCTGGACGAAGACCAACAAAGTCTTAACATTATCAGAAGAATCCAAATTACCAAAATAAGAGCCCAAATACAAGACATAGAAGGCAAAAATACCATAGAAAACATCAACAAAACAAAAAGCTGGTTCTTTGAAAGAATTAACAATATTGATGAACCCTTAGCCAGAATGACCAAATAAATAAAGAGAAAAAGCCCAAATAAACACAATCAGAAATATAAAACATCAAATCACAACTGACCTCAAAGAAATACAAAAGATTATCAGAGATTACTATGCACACCTATATTGAAACAAACTTGATAACCTAAATGAAATGGAGGACTTTCTGATATCAGACAACCTGGACCAGATGGTTTTCCATCAGAATTCTACAAAACGTACAAGGAGGAGATGATACTAATTCTATTGAAAGTATTCATGGCAATTGAGAAAGATGGAATTTTCCCCAAATCACTTTATGAAGCTAGCATCACACTGATATCCAAACCAGGTAAATAACTAACAAAAAAAGAGAACTATAGGCCAATTTCCCTTATGTAAATAGATGCAAAACTTCTCAACAAGATTTTAATAAATCAAATGCAGAAAAAGCTTTTGGTAAAAAGGCATCCCTTCTTGATAAAAACCTTCAAACACCTAGGTATACAAGGAACACCCTCAAAATAGTAATTGCCATCTATGATAAATGCACAGCTAACATATTGCTAAATGGGCAGAAACTGGAAACATTTCCCCTAAAAATTGATACAAGACAAGGCTGGCTACTCTCTCCTCTCTTGTTCAAAATTGTGTTGGAAGTCCTAGCTAGGGCAATTAGACAAGAGAAGGAAATCAAGTGTATCCAAATAGGAAAAGTTATCCCTCTTTGCTGATGATATGATCCTATGCCTTGAAAATCCAAGAGAATCTGTCAAAAATCTGCTTGCACTAATAAAGGACATTGGCAAAGTCTCAGAGTACAAAATAAAAATGCAAAACAGACTTGCATTTCTATACAACAACAACAAGCAGGCAGAGACCCAAGTGAAAAGAAAAATCCCTCAAGAGAGCAGGGAGACGGCCTACAGATTGGGAAAAAGTATTTGCCAACACCAGGTCTGACAAAGGCTTAACATCTTGGATGTACAAGGAACTCAAACGTGATGAAAAGAAAAAAACAAACAACCCCATTATAAAATGGGCAAAAGATATGAAAGACACTTTACAAAGGAAGACGTACGAGCAGCCAACAGACACTTGAAGAAATGTTCACTTATCATCAGGGAGATGCAAATCAAAACCACACTGAGATACCACCTAACTCCAGTCAGAATGGCAATTATCAACAACTCAAAAAATAACAGCTGCTGGAGAGGGTGTGGCGAAAAGGGAACACTTCTACACTGTTGGTGGGAGTGTAAACTTGTGCAACTTCTGTGGAAAGCAGTGTGGCAATTCCTAGAAGCTCTAAATATCAACCTCCTATATGACCCCGTAATCCCCCTACTGAGAATATATCCTGAAGAACTCAAATCACTCTATAAAGAAGATACCTGCACACATATGTTTATTGTAGCATTGTTCACAATAGCAAGAACCTGGAAGCAACCAGGCTGTCCATCAAAAGAGGACTGGATTTTAAAAATGTGGTACATATACACAATGGAATACTACGCAGACATAAAAAAGAACATAATCATGAATTTCACAGCAACCTTGTTGAAACTAGAGTCTATAATACTGAGTGACCTCTCACAGAAACAAAGATCCGAGTATCACATGTTCTCACTCATATAGTGGACCTTGAACCTCCAATGTAATACTGTAAGAAAATGATTGACAGCAGTGGGAAACTATGGGGGGTGGAGGGAGATGGGATTAATGGTAGTAAATATCTGTCTGGGGATGGGGAAACACTTCTTATCAACAAGGGTGCCTGAACAAAATGTATTTGTATACCTAACCCTTAACTGTACCCCACAATATCATAATAAAAAATATTGATTGTAAAAAAAGCACAATCCCATTCACAATAGCCACAATAAAAAAAAATTAAATACCTCAGCATCTCCCTAACTAGAAAAGTGAAAGATCTTTGCAATGAGTAGTACAAACTACTGCTCAACGAAATTCAAGAAGACAAAAACAAATGGAAAAATACTCCAAATATTCCAAGCTCATGCATAGGAAGAATCAATATTGTTAAAATGTCCATCCTACAGATTCAACACAATACCCATTAAATTACCAATGTTATTCTTCTCAGACTTGGAAATGACAATATGGAAATTCATATGGAAACATAAATGACCACGAATAACCAAAACAGTCCTTAGCAAAAGAAACAAAAATGGAGGTATCACACTTACAAACTTCAAACTTTACTGTAAGTCTCCACTAATCAAAACAACCTGGTATTGGTACAAAAAAAAAGGCATATAGACCAATGGAACAGGATAGAGATTCCAGAAACAAAGTCGCAATTTCTCAAACAACTCATCTTTTACAAAGCCTTCAGCAACAACCACTTGGGAGAGGAAAACCTATTCAGTAAATGGTGCTGGCAAAACTGTCTGATCACATGCAGAAGATTTAAACAGGACCCCTACCTATCACCATACACGAAAATCAACTCTAAATGTATCAAAAACCTACACGTAAAGCCCCAAACTCTAAGGATCTTAGAAAACACAGGAGACACCCTTATGAAAATTGAAACTGGCAACCAATTCCTGATCAAAACCCTAAGTGCCCATACAAGCCAGAAAAGTGGGCCTCATCAAACTGACGAGCTTCTACAAAGCAAAAGAAACCATCAAGAGAGCAGGGAGACAGCCCACAGAATGGGAAAAAAAATTTGCCTTCTGTATATCTGATGAAGGTTTAACATCTAGGATCTACAAGGAACTCAAATGCATTGAAAGGAAAAAAACAAACAGACCCATTAAAAAGTGGGCAGAAGACAAGAATAGACACTTCTCAAAAGAAGATGTATGGACAGCCGACAGACACATGAAAAAGTGTTCAGCCTCACTCATCATCAGAGAAATGCAAATCAAACCACATTGAGATACCACCAAACCCCATTAAGAATGGCCATCATTAATAAAACAATCAACAGATGCTGTCAAAGATGTGGAACAAAAGGAACACTTTTATACTGCTTGTTGCAGTGAAAACTAGTGCAACCTCTTTGGAAGACAGGGTGGTGATTTCTGAAAGAACTAGAAATTGACCTTCCATATGACTCAGCAATTCCAATATTGGGAATATACCCAGAGGAACTCAACTCATTCTACAAAAAACATACCTGCACACATATGTTTTCTGCAGGTCTATTCTCAATAGCAAAAACATGGAACCAACCATGCTGCCCATTGAAACTGGACTGGATAAAAAAATGTGGTAATTATACATAATGAAATATTATGCAGCCATAAAGAAGGACAAACATATGGACCTCCCAGCAACTTGGATGGATTTAGAGTCTATCATTCTCAGTGCTCTATCACAGAAATGAAGAACAGAGCACTATATAATCTCATTCATAAGCAAACCTTGAACAATTATCACAATATTATAAGAAAGGGATTGACAGTAGTGGGAAACTGCCAGGGGAGCAGGGGTGAAACTACTAGAGAAAGGAGGGACACCTCATCAAAAAGGGTACCTGCAAAAGTGACGTTTGTATACCTAACCCTGAATTGCACCCAACATTTAAAAAAAGAATGGATACACTTTTTTAAAAATATAAAAAGAAGACATGAGCAGCCAAAAGATGAAAAATGAAAATATAAGCAGTCAAAAAGAGAAAAAATGCCTTGCCTCACTGATCTTCAGAGAAATGCAAATGCAAATCAAAACCACATTGAGATACCACCTAAGTCCAGTAAGAATGGCAATCATTAATAAAACAAAAAACAATAGATGCTGCTGAGGATGTAGAGAAAAGGAAATGTTTTTACACTGTTGGTGGGAATGCAAACAAAACTGTGGAAAATGGTGTGACAAGTCCTAGAAATCGACCTTCCATATGACCCAGCAATCCCCCTTTTGGGAATATACACAGAGAAACTTAGATCACTGTACAAAAAAGATACCTGTGCACGCATGTTTACTGTAGCACTATTCACGGTAGCAAAAACATGAAACCAACCATGCTCCCCCCCCCCCAAAAATGTGGTACATATACACAATGGAATATAATGCAGCCATAAAAAGAAGTAATTATGGAGTTTGCAGCAACTTGGATGGATTTAGAGGTCTATATTACTCAGCTATTTATCACAGAAACTAGTTAATGAGTACCACATGTTCACATAGACAGACACTGAACATTTAACTTAATACTGTAACTGCCAAGGGAAGGGGGACACATAACATCAATATGGGTACCTGATCTCAAACCAGGCGAAGTGGAGACCCCAGGAAGCCCAAACTTTACCTATACAATGACCAGTTGTATTCCTAATTCTGAAGTGTACCCCACATCATATAAATAAATAAATAAATAAGCAATAAATAATAAATATAGCTGCTATGTATCATATGTTTTCCTTCTAGGCATCTTATTCTATGCCTTATGTTTATAGTCACTGTGTGACTTGCTGTCTATGTTCAGCATAGACAATCCTTAGTGAGAGAACATATAATGAGGTATCGGACCCTGGGGAATATTGAGGCTCTATAACCCAAATGTAGAAGTGCGTCGCAACAAGGGTGATACATGAGGCTAATAATGTAGTGGTCTCTGTATTCTTTTAATTGTTTCAAGGTGTATAGCTTAAAAATTATTAGCATATCTAAGGATCACACTAATAATGTCAACAAATATCCATAATAGATCTTTTCATTATTTACCAGCTTTGGGAAAGGTGCTGAGGAGTGACACAGCATTGAAATAATTTCACTACTTGTTCCTAGTGTGGTTTCTCCCAACTGTCAAAATTTGCAAACTGTCCAAAATTATTTCAGCTTCTGAGTGCATTTCATGACTATGGAAAGGCCTGCAGTATGAATGCATTAATGCTTGTCCCTGGCTACATAACTACTGACACTGCCTTTTAAAGTAAGTAATATGTAGAAAATCTATAGGCTTATATAATTCCAGACATACAGATGATACAACTTTCCTGTACAGTGACTAATGTTCCCACAACTGAGTGGTGAAAGCAGATCAGTAGTACAGCCTGAGCATGGGACCCATACGATTGGGATCCCATTGTGATTTTTCGACTTAGGAGTTCACAAGCTTGGGCATATTCATTTCTTGTCTCTTTTTCTTTTTCTAGAGAAAACTAATAGCAAATAAGCCACACCACTTTTCTGTGTTGATTGTTAAATGATTCAGTGTATGTTTTATTATCAGTCAAATGTCTCACATTAGATACTACAACATAACAGAGCTCAGAGACTCATTCCAAAAACTGGATTTTGAATTTTCAGGTCACTATTCTTTTATGATATACGCCTTCTTGGTGTACATGTGACAATATATCAAAATAATATTAACAGATAAACAGTTTTCAATGCTACAGCTCTGTTTATCTAATTTACACAATAATCATTTATATATGCTTACATATCTCTATATAGATATATGTACTTGATCTACTTCTTTTTGAGTATAAATAAATCTATATGTTGCATTTACTTTGGAGTTCTTAACCATAAATTCTTTGCCAGGCCAATGTCCAGAAAAGGTTTTCCTAGATTTTCTTATAGGGTTTTTATGGTTTCAGGTCTTAGATTTAAGTCTTTATTTAAGTTAATTTTTGTATGTGGTGAGAGATAGGCATCCAGTTTTATTCTTCCACATGTGGAATAAACTACTTGTGGAACTGAAGAGAGCATTATCCTAAACAAAGTAACCCAGGAACAGAAATCCAAATACTGCATTCTCTCTTACAAGTGGGAGCTAAGCTATGGGTCTATAATGGCATATATAATGGTGTATAATGGGCATTGGAGACCCAGAAATAGGAGGGTGGGAAAGAGGGAAGGAAGAAAAATCACCTATTAAGTATAATGTGGGGATGACGAGTACACTTAAAGCCCAGACATCTTCATCATTATACAATGTATCCAGGTAATCAAGCATCACTTGTACTCCTTAAGTACTGGTTTAAAAAAGAATCTAAAAATTCTTGGTTAATAGTCTCTTCTAATTCATTCTATTTATCTATCTTTGTGTGCTTAATTAGTGGCTACTCATTGGGTAACTGAGAAAAAATGATTATATTTGACTGTATTTAGCTCTGAAAAGGTAAGTAGGTTGAGTGATCAACTATAATTGCTATTTCTATGATTTGAGATAACCCCAAAAGAATAAAAATAAATATGTGTTTTGTTTATTACACTGACACATAAATGATACACATTCTTATTATTTCTTATTTGAAATTAATATGTGAATGGAAAAAAACTTATCCAAATATACTAAACTAAACACACATTTAATGGAAAAGAAGACAGGAAAGACAAGTTAAAAACAAAGATTGTGTGAAAAGCCTCGAAACCAGATGACACTATTTTGAATTTGCTCCAAATTATTGAAAATAGGATTTCAGTAGATTCTTTATTAGCTTTAAAAACACCACTAAAATAGACTGCCATATTTTCCCCAAGGAGATACCTAATTGAGAGTGTTTGAAGGGTGCAGGATGTAATAGGACAAATACATATTTTTAAAATGGAGAAAAAGTTTAAAGGCAACTTGCTTAATTCAAGAATCAAACCTATAAATGGATAAATAAAACACAAAACACATTTATAACTGAATATAAAAATACAGTAGATAGTATTTATATAAAATATTTTGAACAATATTAACTAGTATATTTGAAAGGACAGAATTCAATAGGTCATAGAACATACCTCTAATGCAAGAAATCAGGTTCCTCATGCGAAAGACCAAGATCAGTAAAAATGACAGCAGGAATTTTCCACCCTGTTATGAACTTTGAAAAAAAATGGTCTTAGATAGTGGTAGTTAGGACTGGAAGCAAGAGATATATGTAATTATGTAACCATGGCGACAGGGTACCATGAATTCACAAATCACATTGTGATGCCCAACTGCTGTTGGACAGGCAAGTGTCTACACTTGCTTGAAATGTCATTTAAGTGTTTTATTTAAAAAATGCAGAAATGTCATTTAAATGTTTTATTTAAAAAATTGAATTCCCAGTGTACTCATTACTAACCTGTGTTATAGGAGAGGAAATTATGCATCCTCTCATTTAGTCAATTGAGAGAATTTCAAATTGAAGAAAAGCAAAACTGGCATGCTTGGAACAGAAGTCCCATCCATTCTTGATTTAAAACACCATTGCCAGACATGTCTACCATTTCTGAGTCATCAAATATTTGTAGATACAATAAATAAACTTTGTTCAACTTTAGATAAAACTGTATTAATAATATATTCAGTTTTAAAAAGTCATATTTATTTAAGATTATTAAATGACATTTTTCTCTCCTATGTGTGAAAGGAAATATATGAGAGTAATATATATAGGAATATTTATGTGTATATACTATGTGCATAGTTATTCTCAATCTGTGCAAATTCAGAGAGTAATTTCTCTATCATGACATATAAATGGACAGCTATTCACTGAGTAATATTGGAGAAAAAGTCACTATATTTTTATCAGTGTTTCTTCTGGGGGGTGGAAATTTTGAGTAAATACATGTAATTAAAGAGTTTCTGAATGCAAAATTTTAGATAACTTTCAAAATGTATAATTAAATGTGCATTTTGGCTAATAAACTGGCTCCCTGTGACACATATTCTTGGATTTATGCTGAAGAAAATGAGCTATTGAAAGAAAAATGCTCCAAAATAAATGGAACAAATAAAAATTTTAGGATGAAGATAAGTTATTTGCCATTATTCTAAGAGAATGCATACCTTTTATGCTATTCATAAATATGACACTACAAATGTACATCATTGCTAATTACAAAGTTCTAGAACAAATAAATTAAATAGATCATGAATGCTGCATACAATCAACATTAATAGAGATGGTGCCACATTTTCTTCAGTGATTACTTAACTGAGAGTAACTGAGTAGGTACTGAAAGAACAGGTCATTCTATATTGTTGTAAGCAGAAAGTGGACTCCAGCTTCAGAAAATATATGAAAATATATAAGCATATGTACATATATACATTTGTACTGTAGTTACATATGGGTATGTTATACATTTGTACTGAGTTTTATATGTGTGTGTTCAGAAATGCAGCTCAAGTTTTTAAAAAATAGTTCACACCTCTGAATGCCTAATTGGAAGAGAAAAAGAGAAAGAAGAAATATGTAAGAAAATGTACCCATTTGATTAGAAAAGCAGCACTGGAAAGGCAATGGTGAAGAGCAGTTCAGAATTCCCACTGTTGGAAGAGTGGCGATGAAGCTGAGGACTTTCCTTCCAGCCACCATCTGACTGAGCACATGAAATGAGGAGTGGAAAAGAATCTACAAGTGCAGCCCTTAAATAAATGACTGTCCCACTATCCATGCCCTGTAATTGCTCAATTAAAAATAGTTAGAACTGGGCTGAGGAAAGTGCATTGCCTGAGACCGCGGGTTCAAGGCCAGCCCAGGCAACTTGGCAAGAGCTAATCTCTACAATAAATCAGAAATTAGCAAGGTGTGTAGCGCATGCCTGTAGTCCAGCTACTTGGAAGGTTGAGGTGGAAGGATCGCCAGAGTCCACCAGGTTGACGCTGGAGTAACCATGAGTGTGTGTGCCACTGCATTCCAGTCTGGGCAATGGAATGAGATTCCACCTAAAATAAAATAAATTAAAATGAAATGAAATGAAATGAAAAAGTGAAGTAACATAAAATAAAATAAAATAAAATAGGACAACATTGAGAATGAACTTAATTACCCAAAATGTATACAGCATGAAATAAATTATTTCAAATAAACAATATAAGGTCTCACCTTAAACACCTAGAAAATGGAGGGCAAAATAAAGAAAATAGAAATCATAAGGGCAGACATATTACCCAGAAGACCAAAAATCAATTAAATTAAAAATAGGAAAAGTAAGCCAGGTTTGGTGGCTCAGCCTATAAAACCGCGCCTTTGGGAGGCTGAGGTGAGTGGATTGCCTGAACCCACGGGTTCGAGACCCGCCTGGGCAGCGAGACCTCATCTCTACAATAA
>NW_007251255.1:63070-92152 GCF_000164805.1 Carlito syrichta
AAAAATCAGCTGGGCGTGGTAGCACACGCCTGTAGTTCCAGCTACTTGGAAGGCTGAGGCAGAAGGATCACCGGATCCCAGCAGGTCAAGGCTGTGGTGGCAGGGAGCGGCCACTGCACTCCAGTCTGAGTGACAGAGTGAGACTCCGACTTAAAAAAAAATAGGAAAAGTATAGGAAAAATCTGTGAAACAAAGAATTGCTTCTTTGAAAGGACCACTAAAAGTGTAAAACTTCTAAAAATTCTCACAAGAAAAAAGTGGGAACGAATTGTCTATGTGGAATGAAATAGTTGATCCTACTACAGATACAGAAAACATATAAAGGATAATAAAGAAAGCCTATTTAAAAACACTAAAGCCACCAATGCAACAAATTAGACAAATCCTTAAAAACATAACAAGCACAACTCTATTTTAAATATTATACAATAAATGTAATAGTCCTCTGTATATCAAATAAGTTGAATTTGTCTTTGAAAACCTTGCATAAAAGAAATATCAAGATACATATGTTTTTGAGAATCATATAGTGGTTTAATGAAGAAACATTTCTACAAATCTTCCAGGAACCAGAAGAGGAAAGAACACTTCACACTCACTTTATAAAACTAGTATTACCATGATACCCAATTCATATAAAAACCAATAAACACACACAAAATACAGCCCCATATCCCACAGCACTACAGACAAAAATTAAGTTATTATTACATTGTGTTCAAAATTTATGAAGAATATTTTATGGAATGATCAACTGTGATTATTAGAGGAAAGCAATCCTGATTAAATATTTCAAAATCAATAAATGTGGTCTACCATAATTTTTTTCTTTAATTAAATGGCTTGAGGAGGTAAAAATAATTTGGGGTTACATGAATGCATTGTACAATGGTGAATAAGTTGGATATTTAAGTGTACTCACCACTCCCACTTGTGCACACTGTAACCAATAGGTGATTTTTCATCCTTTCACTCTCCTCCTTCTGAGTCTCTCATGTCCAACATACTATTTTCTATGCACCGCAGATTTTTAGTTTAGTGAAAATATATGGTGTTTGGTTTTCTGTTCCTGTGTTAGTTCACCTAGGATGATGTCTTTCAATTCCATTCAAGTAGCTGCAAAAGTCATTATTTAATTCTTTTGATAGTTGAATAGAGCTTCATGGTGTGTGTGTGTGTGTGTGTGTTATAATTTGAAGTCAGGAAATGTGATGCCTTAACTTTGTTCTTGTGCTTAGGATTGCCTTGTCTATTCTGGCTTTTTGGTTCCATAATATGTGTGTGTGTGTGTGTGTGTGTGTGTGTGTGTGTGTGTGTGTGTGAAAATTATATTGTCCACTGATAATTTGATAGACATTTATGTTGATTCAACATCTTTAATTGTAAACCGTGCGATAAGCATGCAAGTGAAGTTATCTTTTTATTTTTATTTTTGTAGAAAAACCTCTGTTCCTTTGGGTAGATATCTAGTATTGGGATTACTGGGTCAAATGGTAGAGTTACTTTTAGTTATTTGGGAAATCTCCACATTGTTTTCCACAGAGGTTGTATTAATTTACATTCCCACACACATCTATTGCTATTTTTTAAAATAATGACCATTCTGACTGGTATATGGCAATATCTTATTGTAGTTTTAATTTGCATTTCCATGATGATGAGTGATGTTGATCATGTTTTACAAATATTTTGGCCATTTTTGTATCTTATTTTTATAGATGTGTCTGTTCATGTAGTTTGCCCACTCTTAATCATTGTAGATTCTGAATATTAGTCCTTTGTTAGATGTATAGTTTGCAAATACATTCTCCCATTCTGTAGGTTGCCTATTTTCTCTGTTTATTATTTCTTTTGCTGTGCAGAAGCTTTTTAGTTTAAGTAAAGTCTACTTATTTTGTTGTTGTTGCATTTGCTCTGGGGGTTTTCGCCACAAATTCTTTGCCTAGGCTAACATCCATGAGTTTTTCCTAGGTTTTATTCTAGAATTCTTATGGTTTCAGGTCAGACATTTAAGACTTTAATCCATCTTGAGTTGATTTTTGTTTATGGGGAGAGATAAGGATCAAGTTTCATTTTTCTGCATGTAGATATCCAATTTTCTCAGCACCATTTGTTGAATAAGGTGTCCTTTTTCAAGTGAATGATTTTGTCTGCTTTGTCAAAATTCGTTGGTTGTAGGGATTTATTTCTGGATTCTCTGTTCTTTTCCATTGATCCATGTGTCTGCTCTCTTATGAGTATCATGCTGTTGTGGTTACTCCAGTCTTGTAGTATAATTTGAAGTCAGGAAATGTGATGTCTTAACTTTTATTCTTGTGCTTAGGAATGCCTTATCTATTCTGGCTTTTTGGTTCCATATGAATTTTAGGATTGTTTTTTCTAATTCTATGAAAAATGACATTGGCAGTTTTATAGCAATTGCATTGAATTTATAGATTACTTTGAATAATATGGTCATTTTGATTCTTCCAATTCATGAGCATGGAATGTATCTCCATTCATTTGTGTCCTTTGCAATTTCATTTATCAGAGTTTTTTAATTCTCTTCATAAAGGTCTTTTACCTCCTTGGTTAAATCTATTGGTAGGTATTTTAGCTTTTTGGATGCTATTGTAAATGGAATTAAGCTCGTCATTTGATTCTGACTTTGGTTGCTATTTGTGTATAGTAGTACTACTGATTAGCGTGTGTTGACTCTGTATCCTGAAACTTTGCTGAAGTCATTTATCAAATCCAGGAGTCTTTTGGAGGAGTCTTAAAGATTCTCTAGGTATAAGATAATATCATTGGTATACAGAGATAGTTTGATTTTTTCTTCTCCAATGTGGATAAACTTTATTTCTTTTTTCTGGCCTGGTTTCTCTGGCTACGACTTTCAGTTCTTTGTTGAGTAAGAGTGGTGAAAGTGGGCATACTTGCCTTGTTCCAACTCTGAGGGTGAGTGCATTAAACTTTTTTCATTCAGGATGATGCTGGCTATGGAGTTTGTTATATGTGACTTTTATAATTTTGACGAATGTTTCTTGTGTGTCTATTTTGCTGAAGGTTTTTATAATGAAGGAATGCCATATTTTATCAAATAATTTTTTCTCCAGCTATTGAAATAATCATATAATCATATAATTTTTTGGTTTTGATTTTTTATGTAGATCACATTCATTATTGCATCTCTGGGATAAAACCTCCTTGATAGTGGTGAATTACCCTTTCATGTGCTATTGAATTCAGTTTGCTAATACTTTGCTAAGGTTTTCTGCAATAATATTTACCAGGAATATTGGTCTGTAGTTCTTTTTTTTGTTGCGTCTTTCTCTGGCTTTAGTTTCAAGATGATACTGGTTTCATGTAATGAGTTAGGGAGAAGCCCCCCTCTTCATTCTTACAAAATAGCTTCAGTAAAATTGGTACCAGTTCTTTGAAAATCTGGTACAGTTTGTCTATCTGTTATATCCTGGACAATTTTTGTTGGAAAATTTCTTTTTTTTTAATGTAAGGTAAAATTCAGGGTTAGCTCCAAAAGTGGTCATCTTAACAGGTGAAGTCTAGGCCTTCCATTGATCCTGGCTTTGCCCTGTTTGATATTAGGTACACTTATTAGTGCTATGTGGCCCCTCCCTTCACTGGTAGTAACCTGCCACTGTCTATCCCTTTCATGTAGCATTATGATAAATGTTCAGGGTCCACTTATGAGTGAGAACACATAAGCACTCAGTTCTTTGTTTTTATGATAGGTCATAGAGGATGATGGACTCTAAATCCACCCAAGATGCTGTGAAGTCCATAATTTTGTCCTTCTTTATAGCTGTGTTATTTCATCATGTATATGTATCGCTTTTTTTTTAACCCAGTACACATTCAATGGGCAGCACAGTTAGTTCCATGTTTTTGCTATTGTGAATAGTGCTGCAATAATTATTGTTTCAATCTCTCTACTTGGTATTGGTCTATCCTGGGTTTCTATTTCTTCCTGATTCAAGGTTGGGGATTGTATGTTTCCAAGACTTTATCCATTTCCTCTAAATTGCCTAATTTGTTTGCATAAAGGTGTTTATTACAATTTCAAATGATCCTTTGTATTTCCATAGTGTCAGTTGTAGTATTTCCATATTTATTTCAGATTAAGTTCATTTGAGTTTTTCTCTGTTTCTAACTAGTGGTAAATTAATTAAGCCAGTGATCTAACAATTTTGTTTATCTTTTCAATTAACCAATTTTTTGTTTCACTGATCATTGTTTTTTTTGTTTGTTTCAATTTCATTTAGTTCTGCTCTGATCTTCATTATTTCTTTTCTTCTGCTAACTTTGAGATTGGTTTGTTTCTGATTTTCTAGTTCCTTAAAGTGTGACGTTAGGCTTTTTTTCAGTACAAAATTATTATTTGTTTATTATAAAGTTGTAGGGCACAAGTGAGGACTTACTGCTAAGTAGGTTGCATGCAGGTGAAATTTGGGCTTCTAGATAGCCCTCACTCCTGTTGGTAGTGGACCAGGTACCCTTTGTGTTATCACATGGCCCCCACACTCTTGCCTCCCTCCCTCCCTTAGTAGTGCCCAGTGACTGCCTATCGCACTCTTGTGCTAATGTGACAAGTATTTAGGGTCCACTTATGAGTGAGAACATGCGGTATTCAGTATTCTTTCTGTGATAGTTCACTTAGTATCACAGTCTCAAACTGCTTCCAAGTTGCTGTGAAGGCCGTGATTTTGTTCTCCTTTATGGCTGCATAATACTTCATTGTGTATAGATATCACATTTTCTGTATGCAGCACACTTTTGATGGGCAGCAGGGTTAATTCCAAGATTTGCTACTGTGAATAGGTGTGGCAATCAACATGTATGGTCGAGTGTCTAAGAAATCTATGTGTGTAAGCAAAGAAGGTAACATACTATTGGAAGAGGTTTTCAGAAATGAAGACAGAATGGGAAAAAATATTTGCAAATTATGCATCTGAAAAAGGTCTAACATCCAGGATCCACAAGGAACTGGAAGTAAAGGGGGGGGGTATTTAAAAGTGGGCAGGGACTCGGAGAGCTGGGCTGGCGACAGGCCTCGGCCCGCTTGGCCTGAGCCCTCAGAACCCGGCGCCTTGGCCGCGACCACGCCCAGCAGTCCCAGCTCGCCCAGCCAGGAGGCGCGCGGGCTCATGGGCAGCCCAGGCGGGTGCGGCGCGAGGTTGCCCGCGGAGTGTCCCCGGCGAGGAGCGCCACCCGGGCGAGGGCGAGGACGATGCCGAGATGAAGGCCCCGCCATGGCGAAGCTTGTGGTTGCGGCAGCAGCAGTGGCGCTGAGCCGAGGGCAGACGAGAAGCTGTTCGCTGGAGCAAGGAGGAGCCGGCGCGGCGGCTGTGGCGCGCCAAGGGCGAGAAGGTGGGCCTCATGGAGTTTCGCGGCCTCAAGAACTTGAACCAGCAGCTGTGGGAGGACAACCAGGAGCTGCGCGAGCTCTGTTGCTTCCTGGAAGATGATCCGCAGAAGGGGTGCAAGCTGGAGCGCCAGTGGCAGCGTTTCTGGCGCCAAGCGGCCAGCGCCTTTGGCACTAAGTGGTCCGCTGGCGGCAGAAGCTGCGCGAGCTGGAGGCGCGCCGGGAGGCCCTTCTGCGCGGGAACCTGGAACTCAAGGAACTGGCGCTGCCGCTGGACTAGGAGCGCGCAGCGGCTGGCGGCGCAGGCGGCAGCGGCGGCGATTCCCGCAACTCCATCCATATCCAGGCCAGTCTGAGGGGGCGACTGGCGGGGGCGCGGCACGCGCGGCGGGCGTAGGGGGCCTGGGACGTGGAAGACGGCAGCAGTACATTGAGCGCGGGCAGCGGCGGCAGCCCAGGCCACCACCACCACGTCCCGACCCCGCTTCTGCCCCCGGGCCACACAAGGTCCCCAAAGCCGAGGTGGGCGCCACGCAGCTGTCCCTGGACAACCTGTAGGCGCCACCCTACCAACCCAGCATCCCTGACGGCCTGCAAGATCCCTCGTCCACCTACCTCAAAAGGCTGCAGACTCAAGTGAGGCTCCTAGGGTAACAAGTTCCTGGCACAGGTAGGGGGTGGCTGGCAGCGGCTGGACCTAAGGTGCTCCTGTGCCCACCCCAAACCTCCCTGGGCTCCCTTCTTCTGGATCATAATCTCCCAGGAGTAGAGGCTGGGCCAAGGGTGTTCCAGTGTGCACCCCCAGCCTCTCTAGACTCCCTTCCCCTGGTTCCACAACCTCCGTCCTACCCCCACTCCCTCCAGAGTCACCTCCTGGAAAGCCGGGGTCAGGGACTTCATCCTGGCTCCCACACCTCTGGTGCTGCCCTCCGGCTCAGTCCACAACACTGAGGGTTCTTTAAGCTCCTTGGGCCCCATCGTCCAAGAGGATGTGTTGCTAACACACAATTGGTGAAGATTGGGAGCCTTTGCCAGTCTAGCAGACGGGTGATTCCAGGCGGGACAAGAGCGAGAGGTGGAACGACACACACGAAATCCTTCCTGAGGCCCCACTCCTCCCTACTGGGCCTAACCCCAAGCCCAGACGGATGAGGCTGCAAATACTCTTCAGAGTGGGGTAGCAGGGCCACAGCAAGGGTGGCTGCAGGGAGGGGGAGTCAAGCTCGGGCCTGTGCCTCTGGAGTGTGGAGAAGATGGAGACCACCAAGTTCAGGGCCTTCCCTGCTGTGGGTGGGGGCAGGTCTGGGGGCTGGCGAGGGGAGGCTGTGCGCAGCCCTGCTTGGGATGCCTGGGGTTCAGCCAGCTAGGCTGGCTCTTTTTGCTCATCCCTGGCTTAACCCTAGCCTCCCCCTCTCTTGCTGTCCCCTTTGGCCCACAAGCGGCCCAGATACCCGAAGCGTTTTCTCTGGGAACCAACTCTAGGGATAGCTCAGCTCCCTGGCCCCTTTCCTAGATGACCAGCCAGGCTTGGTGCCTGCTGCCCCCTCAGAGGGCACGAGGCACCCTCTCTGCCCCCTGGTGGCTGCTGAGAGGCAGGAAGCACAGCCCCCACTGTGGCTCTTCCTCCACACCCCTCCTCTGCCCACATGCTGTAGCCTGGCACTGCTCCTAGGCTGCCTTTTGTCATTTTACAACCCAGGTTAAGGTGCTGTGTGTGGAGGTGGAGTGGGAGGGCTTTGGCCTCAGACTTGCTGGCTCAGTGGGACTGTTGAAGATGCCAGGGGGTTCGGGTTTCACCTGGCTTTTAGGGAGCTTCCTAGACACAGACAATCCTCATGGACTTGATGAGCAAGCCAGGGCTACCTAGGAGGGGGTGTGGGGTGGGCCACTGGAGTTGTGGGTAGACAGAGTGCCAGGGGTCCATCGGGCCTCTGGGGGCCTCAGCCCTGGAGCAGGGTCTCATCAGGGAGTGGGAGAGTGTTGCCTCCTTCAGGAATGGGTCACAGTTCTGCAGAGTGAAGGCCAGCACCATGTCCTGGTGGCCAGAGCTGGGGCGTCCAGGTCCATGGCCTCACGCTCTCCCCCATCTGTCTCTTCTTTGTTCCTATGGAGACACAAGCTTAAAGCTGAGGCTTCCGATTCAGGATGCTGTTTGCACATTATTAACCTGGGAAGTACACACCACATTCCACTCAGACACCAGCTTGTGGTCCTGACTTCAGAAGGACAGGAGTGTCCCTTGGCCCCTGCTGTCTGTCCTGGGTCATGTTTTCCATGGAGAAAAGACACCTCAGCTCCTGACCAACCACGGACTTGCAGGAAGCGTGACCCATGATGGCTGTGGAGCAGCCACAGCCTTGCCTTCCTGGGGTGCCATGGTCTCACAGGGGGCCCTACTCAACTGTCCACCTCCTACACCCACCTGTGCAAAAGTGTGGGTTGATGAGAGCCTGAGGCCTGAGCCCAGGGCTCTCTCCTTCCCCAGGCCTGATCCTGGAGGGCAGCAGCAGCAGGTGTCTAGCCACATTCTTATTTCCCATCTGAGCCCATGCAGGGGGCTAGGCCTGCTGAGCACTGGCAGCAGACTTGGCAGCTGGAGAGATGGCGACCCTCTCCTAGACTGGGCTTGCCGGTCGCAGGCAGTTCGGCTGGAATTTAAGGACAGAACCAACCTTTGCCAGTTCGTTGCTAGGTACATCAAGAGTGGGAACCCAGAGACCATCCCATGCAGAGGTGTTCAAAGTGTTTTCATTTTTTTAGTAAGAACGTGCTTTCTGCCCAAGCAGAACCTTGGGAAGCCCAGCTCTGGGCAGCGGGATTAGCTTGCATGTGTCTCTGTGTGGTGTGTGTGTTGGGGGGGGACACCTGGTTCCCATCCCTATTTTATTTCTCAGCATGGACTCTGTAGCAGACAGGGGTCTTGCCTGAGGTCTCCCAGTAAGTGAGTGTCAGGACAAGGCCTGGCACCCCAAGAAGGGGGCAGATGGGGCTCAGGTGACTTTCCCCCTCCTGTCTGTCCCTAAGCTGCAGGGGAGGGCCTTGAACCCCACCATCAGCAAAGGCACTGGGAGCCGATGGCATTAGCAGGGCCAGAGAAGTCTCCAGGATCACAGATAGAGCTCCTGCCCTTCCGTGGGGGAGGGCAGTGCCATTCTCAGCCACACAGGAGAGAGACGGAGAGACAGGTTTAGAGAAGCAGGCCTCTGGCCTGCTCGGTTCTTTCCGGTGGCTGGTGGCACCTGCCTGCCTTTGGACTCCTGGACTGGCTCCAGTGACACTGGCTTTAGAGGCTCCTCAAGATTCTTTCTCTCCCCAAGACTCTGCTCATCTGTAAAGTGGGCACTCACATAGTCAGTCACCTGTGTGCATTCCCCTGGGGATACAGGGAGGACCAGCAAAGGCTTGCCCTCTGGAGGTTTGTAGTCTAGTCTTATCCTTGTCCCTGCCTGACCTACATGACCCAGCAAGTAATACTCACATACATGGAGGTTGCTGGAGGATGACAGCAGTGAAAGGAGCCCGTGGCAGGGCTCAGCCCATGATGGGAGCAGCAGTCCTGTTCTAAGAGGGCACTGGGAGAGTGGGGTTTACTCAGGCTTCTTCTTCCTGGCCTCCTGTGCACAGCCCCCTGACCACCTGCGGGTGGTTCAGTGCTTACTCTGAGCCCTCTTCGTCCCTGGGATACCCGCCTTTGCCCATAGGGCATCATGACCCACCTTTGTAGCTCCTGGCCTCCACCCCTGCTGGACCATCAGCTACTCAGGACAGGGCTACAGGTCTGAGCAGTCACATCTTTGTCTCCAGTGCTCAGCCCAGATGAATTGGGTGCACGTGCCTCGGGGAACCTGTGATTGATCTCCCTCCCTGCCCCCTGCCCAGTCTCCTAGGCCAAGTGGGGAGACTCACTCCAGCTCAGAATAAGAAAGGTCTGCTTAAATAAGGGAGGGCAGCTTCCACAGGTGGTGAGGGTACCATCTTTGGAGGTAATTAAGAGATGACTGAACAGTTGGATGACTGTGTTTAGGAATCTTGAGTGGGATGCTGTCTTCAACCTTATGGGCTGTGACTTGCAAGATTTTGTGATTATGGCATTTGAATCTTGTTAGTGAAATCAAGTTGTACAGAAACCCCCAGCACTGCACAAATTAGGACTCTTTCTGCTGGTGAGAACCAGGAGAGAGTAATGTCATTCTCCGCAGTGCAACATTATAAGGTGGGGTTCAGGTGGGAAGACTCAGGTGGGAGGACTGAGAGCCTCTCCAGACTCCCACTCTCAACCTCCTCCTCCAATGGCTCCATTTAACCCCTAAATAGCTTTAATTAAAAATGTGCCAAAATGTTTACAGACTACATTACTGTAAAAAAGAAAGAAAGAAAGACAGAGAGAGAGAGAGAGAGAGAGAGAAAGAAAGAAAGAAAGAAAGAAAGAAAGAAAGAAAGAAAGAAAGAAAGAAAGAAAGAAAGAAAGAAAATAAATTGGGCAAAGATTATGAACCTATACTTTTAGAGAAAGAAGACATGGAAGAAAGGGAGACATGCCAGAGCTGGCATGGACCAGAGAAATTGGACAATGTTAGGTTTTTAATATGTGATCTTTCAATCTTAGTAATGTAGGCCTCCAGTACTCTAGATTTTTCTCTGAGCACCCCTGGCTGCGTCCCAGAGGTTTTGATATCTTTTTTCATTACTGTCATTCATTTCAAGTAATTTTCTAATTTCCATCTTGAGTTCATTGTTTACCCACAGATTCTTCAGGTACAAATTGTTTAACTTCCATGTTTTTGTTTGCTTTTGTGAGTTTTCTTAAACTTAATCTCTAGGCTTATTTTGCTGTGGTCTGAAATGGTGCTTGATGTAATTTAAACTCAGTCTGAGGCCTATCATATGGTCTATCTTGGAGAATGTTTCATATATATGAAATGTACAAAGTAAAATGTATATTCTCTAAGTTTTAGGTGAAATACTCTGTAGATGTCAGTTAGGCCCCTTTTCTCCATGCAGTTTAACTTCAATTCTTCCTTGTTGATTTTCTCCCTTGGTGATTTGCCTATTACTATTAGTGGAAGGTTGCAGTCTCCCACTATTATGTTACTATTTATTTTCTTAGGTCTTGTAAAATTGGTTTTATGAAACTGGGAGCTCTGGTGTTAGGTGCATATATATATTTTAAATTGTTGTATCTTATTAGCTTGATCTCCTATCATTATATAATAATCTTCTTTGTTTTTTACTATTGTTAATTTAAAGGCTTTATTTTTTTCTGTTACAAAAATTATTGCTCTTGTTCATTTTTGGTTTTCATTAGCATGGAACATTTTTCCACCCCTTTACCTGGAGTCTATGGGAGTCTTCGTTCGTCAAATGAGACTCTTGAGAACAACATATACTTGGATTGTGTGGGGGGTTTTAATCCATTATGCCAAGCTATGTATATTATGTGGAGCACTAAGACTTTTTACTTTCAGGGTTAATAATGATATGTAAGGTACTATTCCATTCATCATGTCAGATGTTACCTAGTTTCTTTTTTCTTTTCCTCTGTTGTGTTGATATTCTAGTCCTATGACCTTTATGATTTCCAGAGTTTTTCTGCTGCTGTATTTTGAACTTTTGTTTCAATATTTGGAACTCCTTTAAGTATTTTTCATAGAGCTGGTCTGGTGCTGACAAAGTCCCTCAACATGTGCTTGTCTGACATAGAATATTTCTCCTTAATTTATACAACTTAGTTTTGTTGAATACAACACCCTTGACTGACTGTTATTCTATTTGAGGAGATTGAAGATGGAGATCCAACACCTACTCGCTTGTAGCATTTCTTCTGAGAGGTCAGCTATTAGTCTGATTAATTAGTAAGCTATTAGATGCATTTGTCTCTCTTCTCTTAAAACTACAGTAAACAAAGAAGGAAAAAATCATTTAGAAAGTCAGGAATTTAAAGGAACATCCTCAATTTGACAAGGTTATTTTAAAAACCTACAGCTACGAGTATACTTAGTAATGAAAGATGGACTGTCTTATCCCTATAACTATGAGTGCACTTCTGTCTATTTGCAAGGACATGATTGTCTCCATAGAAAAATTTTTGTAATTTCAGGAAAACAATAAGTTCATATAAGTAAACATGAGCTCAGGAAAATTTTGACATTCAAGATTAGCGTACAAAAACATTGTATCTCAGTATACTAGAAATATGAGCAGTGAAATAAAATACAATATTCCAGTTACAGCCCCATGATACTAAAATTCTTAGGGGTAAATCTTTAAATATACATATGAAAATAAAACCAAAACAAATAAAAACTTGTACAAAACTTGTGTCCTGTGAATATAATAATACTGATGAAAGTAATTATAGAAAGAAATAAAAATAGTGGCATGTATTATATTCATGAATTGCAAGATTCAATATAATAAGGAAGTCAATTCCCCTTAAATTGACATATATATTTTTAATTTGATTCTTATGTAAATTACAGCAATTCTTTTTATTACAACAAAAGTATGCAAAAAAGTATAGAAAAAAGCAAAGGAACAGGTAAGCTAAAACATTTCTGAATAAGATGAAGTAGGAGAAATAAGGCTATGTTATTTTGAGTTATGTATATGTAACACATGTGTACATATATAAGCCATTAACTTTATTGAAGAAATTAACAAAAAAAATTTTATATGTTTAAAATGTATAATTTAATACATGTATACATTGTGAAATGTCTACCACAATTAAGTTAATTAACACATCCATCACCTCACATAGATACATTTTATTGTATGTGTAAGAATAATCATGATTTACTCCTAGTAAATTTCAAGTATATAATGAAGTATTATCAACTGTAGTCACTATTATGTACCATAGATTCTCATATATATATATATGTATATATACTATATGTAATATATATATAAACACATGCGTATATATTCACCACAGTGTTTATATAAAGCAGGCACAATTTTCATATATCAATTATACCTCAATAAAGCTTGAAATTGTTATATTAATACAAAAATAAAAACTATATAGTATTAGTAGGAATATAGATACAAATCAATAAAACTTTTTGAAAGGCCCTGCAAGTTTTGGGAAGTCTTCAATTCAAACTTAAATGGATATCACTGAAAATTTCGGAAAGCAAATGTGAGGTAGGGCAGTCTATGTGGTGAGCTGTTTTTTTGTGTCCACAGACAAGTAAGCTCCTAATTTGTCATTCTGTGCGCGTGACTCGTTTTACTTAATATTCTCCAGGTTCATTCATGTTGTTGCAAATGGCTGAATTTCCTTCCTTTTTAATGGTTGAACATATTCCATTGCACTTATATACTACACTTTATGATTTACCCATTACAAGCCACTTAGGTTGTTTCCATATTTTGGATAATATGAATAATGCTGCAATGAAAAGTTGAACTCATAGAAGCAGAATATGTATGATTGCTGCCAGGGGCTGAAGAAAGGAGGAAGTAAAGAAATGTTGGTTAAAGGGTACACACTCTTAGTTATAAGATAAATATGTTCTGAGGATCTATTGTCCATCACGGAGACTATAGTTGATAATACTTCATTATGTACTTAAAATTTACCAGGAGTGAATCCTAAATGTTCTCACAACTGCAATAAAATGTACCTGTGTGAGGTGATGAATGTGTTAATTAACTTGATTTTGGCAATCATTTCACAATGTGTACATGTATCAAATCATCACGTTATACTTCTTAAATATATACAATTTTTTATTTGTTAATTATACCTCAATAAAGTTGTGAAACATAATTTAGATCTATGTGTCTAGTTTACACACATACTGGGGGTGCCAAAATGTATACACATTTTAGGATATGTTATCTCTGTGTTAATTTTAGTTTACCATAATCAGAAATGTCTGGACACTGATGGCAACCACTTTGAGCACCTCTTATAACTGCAGAAGTCAAATGTGACTTGTACTCATCTTTTGTTATCGGTATGTATTGAGTATTACAATTTTAATACAATTTTTCCTTTCTTAAAATGTGTACACATTTTTAGGCATTCTCTTTGTATAGAGTCATTTCATGGTTTTATAAATTATCAACACTTTCTCTCTGTTTTTTTATTTGGGGTCTCATTCTGTCTCCCAGTCTAGAATGCAGTGGCATGCTCACAGACACCACAACCTTGACCTGCTGGGCTCAAGAAATCTTTCCACCTCAGCCTTCCAAGTAGATGGAACTACAGACACCCACCACCATGCCTGGCTATTTTTTAAAAAATTTATTGTAGAGATGAGGTCTCACCAAGCCGCCAGGCTGGTGCTGGAACCCTGAACTCAGGCAATTTTCTTGCCTTGGCCTCCCAAAGTGTTGGGATTATAGTCTTGAGCCTCCATACCTGGCCCACTTTCTCTTTTTTTTTTTTTTTACTTTTTTTTTCTTTTTATTGTGAATTTGTGGGGTACAGTTAAGGGTTAGGTATACAGTTGCGTTTCATTCAGACACCCTGTTGATATCGGGTGTTTCCCCGTTCCCAGACAGATATTTGCTACTGTTAATCCCATCTCCCTCCCCCCACCGTAGTGTCCCAGTGTGGTCAGTCATTTTCGTATAGTATTGCATTGGATGTTTAAGGTCCATTATATGAGTGAGAACATGTGATACTCAGATCTTTGTTTCTGTGAGAGGTCACTCAGTATTATAGACTCTAGTTCCATCCAGGTTGCTGCGAAATTCATGATTTTGTTCTTTTTTATGGCTGCATAGTATTCCATCGTGTATATGTACCACATTTTTAAAATCTAGTCCTCTTTTGACGGGCAGCATGGCTGTTTCCAGGTTCTTGCTATTGTGAACAATGTTGCGATAAACATGCGTGTGCAAGTAATTTTTTTAAAGAGTGATTTGTGTTCTTCAGGATATATTCCCAGTAGGGGGATTGCGGGGTCATATGGGAGGTTGGTATTTAGAGCTTTTAAGAATCGCCACACTGCTTTCCACAGAGGTTGCACTAGTTTACACTCCCACCAACAGTGTAGAAGTGTTCCCTTTTCACCACACCCTCTCAGCAGCTGTTATTTATTGAGTTGTTGATAATTGCCATTCTGACTGGGGTTAGGTGTTATCTCAGTGTGGTTTTGATTTGCATCTCCCTGATGATTAGTGAGGTTGAACATTTCTTCATGTGTTTGTTGGCTGCTTGGATGTCTTCCTTTGTGAAGTATCTGTTCATCTTTTGCCCATTTTATAATGGGGTTGTTTGTTTTTTTCTTTTCAGCACGTTTGAGTTCCTTGTAGATCCAGAATGTTAAGCCTTTGTGGGACCTGGAGTTGGCAAATACTTTTTCCCAGTCTGTAGGCTCTCTCCCTGCTCTCTTGATGGTTTCTTTGGCTTTTCAGAAGCTTGTCAGTTTAATAAGGTCCCACTTGTCTATTTTCTCTCTTATAAGCTATGGGTTTGGGGTTTTGTTCAGGAATTGGATGCCAGTTCTGATTTCCATGAGGGTTTTTCCTTCATTTTCTAAGGTTCTTCTATCCCCATGCACAAAAGTTAATTCCAAATGGATCAGAGACCTAAATGTAAAACCTCAAACCACTTTCTCTTTCTTAATGACACAAAGGAACAACAAAAACAAAAAAATCAAGGCTTTAATAATCTCATTACATAAAATTAACAATTGCCCATCTCCCTTTTGCAACATGACATGCTATAAAATGAAAATCAATCATTCTAGTGGTTCACATAGAGTTCAGACAAAATAGCCATAAACAAAGACCACCACAACTAGGAGAATGGTGTTGATTTTTCCTATAGCCCTCCATAAAGGCTTCTCAGATGTGTCTCTCAGCTTCTTCATTGGTGTTTGTTTGTTTTCCTTCTTGGTTGTCTTTGATCCTATCTTCTGCAAACCGCAGAATAAGTCAGAAGCCTTCTTGAGACACCCATGAGTCTACTCAGGATAATCTGAAACAAAGGAAGATAAAAAATGATAACAGATTATGGAACTAGAGATCCTTGTCAATGTCCTAATGAATGTAAAATGATTACAACCACTGTGTTAGATAAATCCTTGAGAAAATGTAGGTAAATTTGATTATATGAAAAAAACATTTTGCAAGGCATAAAGTTCAATAAAGTAAACCAATTTACCAAGTGGGGTAAATATATGTAAGTAATATCACAAAGAATTTAATGTCCTCAATATGTAATAGGTTTCTAAAAATTGAGCGGAATAGACCATCAACATCCCATGTAAACATATTAGAGAGATTAATAAGAAGTTCAAGGAAAAATGGTTCTTAAACTCACTTAAAACAATAAACAACTTAAACAAAAACTATAATAATATAACATTTCTCATCTAGCAGAAAAATTCAAAACTTTCACAATTTGTTATGTTAGAAAGTATGTAGAAACAGACATTCTTATACATTTTTGTAAGGAAAGCACAATTCAATACTTATGGTGGGGGAGATTTGGTAGCTTATAGTGAAATTGTTCACCTATTAACCCTTTGTCCCAACAATCAAACTTTGCAAAATGTATTCTAATGGTATACTGTCAAAAATACAAATATATGCAAAAATACAAATATATACACACACATTTATATTTACAAAAAGACTTCATTTGCTGCAGCATTGGAAAATTTAAAATATATTTTTAAATTCAAATGTCTGTGAAAAATTATACCAAAATTAAAACAACTAAAGCTCCTTGACCTTACATGAACCTATGCCATGTTTGATGATTATGTTAGTAAAATGTGGATAAAGCTATTGCTTGTCTACAATTAGTCAAAATAGCTTCATTCATGAGATTGTCTATTCATTAAAATAGTTCAAATGTCAGCAATTGATTAAAAATTCTCAAATACAATGTATCTGGTATATCAATTGCAAATAAATGTCACACTCTTTCTATTAACCAGTAATTATTTTTATGATAAAGTAAACAGAGTTTCGTTCTCTTTTTTGTAGCTTATGGAACACTAAGTCAATTTGTGTAGAATTAAAACACACTGTATTCCAGAATGCTGAGTAGTTTGATACGAAATGCTAATTTGTTTATTTTACTACTTGAGTACTCTGGTAGGTAAAAGGAATTAAAATATTGTTAAGTGATAAAAGTCTGTTAGAGACTTCTGGGGTCCTAGGAGAATGACTTATCCTGTTTTCTAAACTCCAATGTCCTCTGTATTTGTTGTGTAAATAAACAAATACAATTTTCTAGACTGTGCAAAAAAGATCATCATTTCTCTTTGCTCACATGAAACAGGGAATCAGTGATGGAGTAAAAACCCTTCATTCTTGGGCAGGAGATTAAGGTAAAAACATTTCCTTTAAACGCTACAAAATCTCTTCATTCTCACACTAAATGTTATAAACTATAGAAAGACTTAGCATTTTGCCTAAAACACAATTAAGAATGCGTTAAATTACACCTCCTATTGCTATTTTTATCATCATTGGAAAACAAATTAAGTGGCTCCTCAGATCATTCATGGTATTTTTTATCATATGTAAAATAGTATTAGAGTCTTGTTATGGTTTAAGTGACCAAACATAACCCCACCTCAGGCCACCTTCCTGATTTTCTTCCTTATCTCTCTCCTACTTGCTTCTCAGGGACCACTCTCACTCCTGGTTGTCTTCCAATGCACCACATGTTTGACTGTGGGAGAATTGCAGCCTTCAACAATGAGGCTCACCCTCACACTTCCTACAGGGCTCTGCTCAAATGCCACAGCCCCAGGGGGATTTACTGAGCACCTTATTAAATAGCTGCTTGCTTTCAGTCTGCTTTGTCTTCCTAGCACTTCTGGCCACCTAATGTGGCATGTATTTATTAACTGCCGATCTTCCCATAGTTGTATCTTGGGAGATAGTAGACATATTATTTTTTTAAAAGGGAGAGAGAGAAGAAAATATCATAAATTTATTGATTCTTCTCTTCATATTCTGAGATGCCAGAAAATTTGAATTTCTGTTTACCTTACGATGTTTCATATGTCACATGGGCTTTGTTCATTCTTTTTATTTATTATCTTTTTATTTTTGTGAGACTAGATTATTTCAAATGACACATCTTCAAGTTATTAAATTGTTTTTCTGCTTGATATAGTCTACTGTTGAAATTCTCAAAAGTGTTTTTTATTTTATTCATTGAATTATTCAGTTCCAGGATTGCTGTTTATTTTTGATGATATCTACATCTTTAGCAAATTTGTCATTTATATCCTGAGTTTTTTTTCTGATTTATTTGTATTGTTTATCTGTATTTTGTATCTTATTGAGCTTCTTTAATATCATTATTTTGAATTATTTGTTCAGCATTTCACAAATTTCTTTTTCATTGGACTCTGTTGCTTGAGAATTTGCTATGTTCCTTTGGAATTGTCATATTTCCTTACTTTTTAATAGTGTCCTTTGTGGATATCTACACATACTGGGTTACTGTCACTGCTTCCGATTATTTATGTTAGCTTTCATAGTGGAGGATGTTTTCCTGAAGATGTATCTATGGGGTTGGCTGACTAGGATACTTTGGGTTTGATTCTGGGTGCAGTGTAGTAGTGTAGTCTTCTCATAATTTCTTTGGATGAAAACAGCACCATTGGTGTGTGATTTCCTTAGTGTCATAGGGAACAGTTGTTAGTATAGTCTGTGTTGCAGTTTAGCTTGAGACAGAGACACGAGTTGCCCATTGGTGGCAATTACAAGCTGACTGTGCCTGTTCTTTAGCCTCAAGGTGGCATATGTTGGTACCAGTGTTAGCGAGTCCAGGTGGGCTGATTCTTGGGCCATTAGATGACTTGATTAGGTTCTGGTAATGGAAGTGGTGGTCCAGGGACTGAGCAGGTCCTTGGGCACCTAGGTGTCAGACATGGCATGGGCAATAGCAGTAGCATTGACAGGACATTTCTTTGAGTCCCTAGTGATCTGTGCTAGTGTTGGCAATGGCTGCGAGGGAGTGAGAGGACCAGTCTCTAGCCTGCAAGATTTTTTTGTGCAAGTGAGTGTGAGCTATGGTATTAGTAGCAGGTTGGGTGGGTCTATCATCAGACTCCCAAAGGAGTGTTCAGATATTTATAGTGGTGGGCATAGTAGAAAATTCCTCAGACACCTAGAAAGAATTTTCAGGCACTGAGGGGGCAAAAGGAGGCTGCATGGCTCTGTTCTTGGGCTCCCAGTGAGATGCATAGGCACTGGCTGTGGTAAGGAGTGAGTAGTGCTCAGTTCTCAGAGGGTGTCCTCTAGTGGAAGCAGCAGTGGTTGCACTTTCAGTGGCAGTACCTGGGGGCATGGAGCTAAGAGTACATGCTTCAGACCCAAGTAGCCACGGTGGATGGAGGGTCTGACCTCAGGGTGCTTATAGATGTGCAACAGCCCCTTTACTGGGGGTGGAAGGGTCACTGCCAATGGCTTGCCCTTTGTATCTGATGGCAGCATCCAGCAGTTGTTGTAGCTTCAGGCAGGGGATATTAATGGGGCTCTGGGGATGTGGAAGGGCAGGCGCTGTTGGGCTCTAGGGCAGAGAGCAGTCTGATGGGGATTTGGCACGCAAAATAGTGCTGTGCAATAGGAATCTGTGGGACACTTTGTGAACACCCTTTCTGAAGCAATGCCTTCACGTGATCTCTAAGAAACTTCCTATACTAGGTTCAAGACCTGCAAGGGTCAAGGGCCTATCTCATAGCTAGGATTTTATAAGCCCATAATGAGAATATGGGCTTCTGAGGGTCTCTCACTTACCCTTTCTTCTCATTGGGAAACCTCCCTGGGTTCCCAGCCAATCCTAGTAGATAGAAAAGACTGACTTGCTTCTCTCTCTCTCTCCTTATCTTAGGTGTTTCCCACTACTTTTCCACTGAATTTCAGTGCTCTTGCTTAGATTATCTACTTGATAATTGTGTATTTTTTATGAAGAAGATGAGTACCAGATGCTGTTAGCTGGCCATTTTGAAGCTTGTCCAACACAAGGGGCATAATCAATTTATTTAAGATCACATCTAACATTTCTTTCTAGTCAGAAATGCCAAAATTTGAAAGACTGAAAGTAAATGACATGCACACTTGTAGCAATTTACTCAACCTAAATACATGCCCATTTTCACCAAGAGACATAAACAATAATGCTCACACCAGATGTCCATGAAAAAAGAATAGATAAATTCTAGATTATCACTACAATGAAATACTATATAAAAAGCAAATAAATAAACTGCAGCTACACATAGCAACATGGCTGAATGTTACAAACATAAAATGAACCAGAAAATCCATATGCCAAAGAATACATTTTGAGTTATTCTATTTAAAATACCTTGAAACTAGGACAGGATAAACTACAGCACTAAAAATCACAATGGTTATCTTTGGAAAGATGGGGCCAAGGGAAACTCCTAAGGACTGGTAATTTCCATTTCTTTACTTAATGGTCATTTGGTGCTAATTTTGTGATACATATGTGTTATACTTCAATTTTTAAAACATTTTACAAAATGCTATGACAATATAGGTTCTACCTGAAAAGTATGAAGGAGAAAAAGGAGTCTATGTTATTCATGATTTCTACTTGTTTCCTTCCACCTCACTATCTTCAATGCCCTTGGGCTTCTCAGGATCTTCTGGATTACTGGACTCTCAAAGCAGGCTCTTGGAATGGTTTCCTTCTTTGAGCCTGTCCCTTTTTCATATGATCTAGTCCTTAATGAATGCAGGTGATGAACAACTCTGTGTTAGTGTGTGGGTGAATTAATCTATTACTTCCATGTGAAACACATGGAAGCTACTGGAGATAATATATCAATCTATCAGATTAACTGGTAATTGTATACTTCATTAAAATGTAGGGAGTTACATGAAGACTTGGGTGGAGAACAATATGATGAAGGGAAGACATAAGAAACGATCAGAAGCATTTGAAAGTCTGAAAAAGCAATTATTTTATTTAAAGGTATAGCCCAAAGTTTTGTATATGGAAAAAGATAAGTTGAATTAAATGTTCTCCAGTGCCCCTACTCCTACTCCAGAACTCTGTGATTACTTTCGCTGAAGTCAATGGCAAGGGAGCTCTAGTTCACTTCTATACCCACACTTCCCAAAGGAATTATAGGGAGAAACCAGGATTCCCTCACTGTCCAGTTATCAAGAGCTCTTTCTCCAATGTCTTCTTTTGCACCTTGGTATAAAGGTTTATAGTAAAGAGCGTACTGGTGCTGTTGAAGATGGAGGTCGTGGACTTCATGAGTGAGGCTATCATGGCTGACAGCATTAAGCATCACAGTCCTGAGTGAGGAAAGTGTACAAATACTGATTAGTGGGTGGACACCATGATCTATGAGGGCCTTGCTCAATCAGAGAGCCAATCAAATATAAAAATTGATGGAACACTGTTTAACTGATGTACTTATCAATACACATCAGATGTGAAGGTTCTTGCATATTTCCTGATGATATGAAAATAATTCAGTATAGAATTGTGATCATAAACATGCACTTAGAGGTTGTCAGCTGGAACTTATTTTCAGAAAAAGAAGCAGTATTGTACAGTATTTATTTGGGAGGGGGGACTCTTGGCTTCCTGAAAACTTAGAGAATTGGAGAGGAAGAAACCTAATAGGTGGTTCTACTAAAGAAGTCTTTGGAGAAGCAAAGATAAGAGTTTTGAATCATTATGGGAGATTTATCCTCCAGTTTCCTCTGCCCATGAGTAATGGCTCTAAATGTCCTAGGATGGAGTGTGAATTAGTTGTATGTGGTGTCATGCTTGTGAGTCATCCATTTGAAAATACGCATGTGTGTCAGGAAGGAAAAAAAAAATCACACAAGTGTTAGCCAACCTTGATAAGCCTAAGGTACAAGATCACCAGTTCACTTTTGAGGTCTGTACCCTGCTCTGTCTCTGTTCAGCACAGAAATGAGCACTTTCTAGAATCCAAATAATTTACTAACTTCACATGAGTGGTTTATGTCCTATTTCAAAATACTAGAATGTGAGTTTTAAGGGGTAAAGGATTTTGTGCCTACTTCAATGATGTTTTCTAAGCACCAGAGCACATAGTGGGCACTCGATAAATAGTTGTAAATCAAATAGATTGAGATCTAATATTGGGGTATAATTCAACCAAAGAAAGCAGTATAAATAGTTAATTTCTAATCTCTAAGTTCATGTTTATGGCTATGTATCCCGTTTATTGAAAAATCAATTATTTAATTGTTCTTGACAACCTTAGATGACAGTCTTGAATCTGAAGTCATGTTCTTCTAGCAGAACTGTATCTGGTTTCTCTCTGAAATATTCAGGCCCAGCACAGGGTTGGTAGCCTGTGGAAGGTGCTAAATCAATGTCTGATAAATTTAACTGAATTAATGGGAGTAAGAATTACCAATAATTATACTACAATGTTTCCTCAAGGCTCATGTAGAGACAGACTTCTGAGGCTATTCCAGCAGGGATGTTTTCCTACCATCTATCATCAGGCATGAGTTTTAGCACCATCATTGTATAGGCAGAGTTAGTGCAGCCGACTTCAATGCCACATTGTTTCATGCATTCAGAAGGTACCACACAGGTCAACCTATCTAAGGAAGAATTCAGAAGTGAGTTCACTGAAACCTAAACAGGCACAACCCACAGCTATTGGACAAACTGATAAATTGTAAGACCATGGGGGAGGAAAAATATTTGCCTGGAAACTGGAGATTCAAGTTTGAACTTCAAACTCTAGATCTGGTACTTCTTTGCCCAGAACAGGACTTCCTCTTAAGTGTCTCAATCCTGCAGTTCCTGTTTCACTAACCTATGGTTCAGATTTTCCCATTGGGAGGTGAGTCCCCAGCAAAAGCATTAAAACAAACAGAGGAAGTTGATCTCATTAAAAAAAAAAAAAAAAACAGCAAGGGGACAAAATTTTTCAGGAATATAAAAAACAGTGGTAGAAAATTAGGTCTTGTGTCTAGTCACATTTGGCCTAGAGTTTCTCACCTAAATGTAAGAAGAGGTATTACCTGTAATGGTCATTTGGGAAGTTTACCCCATGTGTAACAATGCCTCAACTCTCTGAAAGTTGTACAATATCTTGATGCTGTTTGTTTGTTGCTTATATAATATTATGACAGCATACAGAGAAAATTAGTAATGAATCACTCATAATAATAACATTTAGCTTCTTTTCATTTTTTCAGTCCATTTCCACAGATAAACGTCTTTTGTGCATAACTTTAGTAATTTTTGTGATACCATTTTGTGGCTTTCTTTTTACATTTAACATAACAATCTCAGCATTTTCTCATGTTTTGAGACAGTGTTCAGTCTCTCGTGTCACTTTTCCATAAGGGTGATACACAATGACTTATTTGGCCATTAACTACTTGTACATCTACACATTCTTTATTGATATAAACAACACCCCAGTGCTGCAATAAGAAGTGATGTTGGCCACTTGATGTTCATCTTAGCAAGGTTGCAGTGAAATAAACTGAAAAAACATGAGGTGGATTCAGTGTTATCTGGTGGATTGCCTCAATAAAAATGAGCCCTTGACTAGTCAATAAAGATTGAATTATATTTTCTTCACTTTTCATAATAGAAAAGGAAATTGATTTTTAGAAATTGGCTGGGAGTATTGACTGACACCTGTAATACCAACACTTTAGGAGATGGAGGTGAGAGGATTTCCTGAGCCTAGGAGGTCAAGGCTGCAGTGTACATGTGATTGTGCCACTTCACCCCAGCATAGGTGACAAAGTGAGATTATGGCTCAGTAAAAAAGAAACATTTTCAACACCAGTAGTTTCCATCAGCTGTCTCTTAAATTCACATACTGCAAACAACCTGATTGCAATGCAGGAAAAATTCATTTCCCCATCTCAAAAGGATCAAGACATCTGACAGTGCATTCAAATATCTTTTCTGTCAAAGATACTATCAAAATCAACCACTACTACTCACCCAACTCAAATTATCCCATTTCAACCCCCATCACCTCACCTTTCAGTGTCCTATGCCTCATGCTCTACACTGCCTTAAATTCTACCCACTCATGAAAACAGAACTCACAGCCTCAAATGTCTGCAATCATGCAGATGATAATAAAATGGTCAAATAAATACAGGTCAAATATATCAATTGTCCAGTTGTCACCCATGGTACAAGCCATTCCCTCCACCTGAGATTCTGCTTTTACTTTCATCTGGAATGGATATTCTAATTTGTCAAGGCTTTACTACATCTCAGAAACACTTCTCAGAATTCAAGCATAAAAAAAGGACATTGGTTTGGGGCTTACCTGTGTACAGAACATGGCTAATCATCCCCAGCATCACAATGAGAAACATGGGCAGCAACTTCAGGTACCACACATGATGCAGGCAGGCTTTGCATGAGACATGTCCTTGCCATATAGGCAACATTGGACAATAACCTGCAGGAAAAACACAGCAAACTGGTGTAAAAACTAGGGGATGATTTTGAAAGAGAGCTTCTCTTTTCAGGGTCTAATGTTACAACAAGAAGTGATGTCATGGTTAGTGAGGAAAAAATGCACTTTGGAGTATAATTTGGATTTGAATTCCTGTTTTGTTTATGCACTGTTTGAATTCTGTCTTAGTTTTTCATCTCTAAAATAGGATTCTCTGTTGCAGGACTTTCTGAATATTTGGCATAATGTATATAAGGCCCTTAGTACATAGAATTCAACACGCATCAGCTACCATTAAAATATTTTTACAACTCACAGGATGAAATGCAATAATAGCGTACCTCACTGAGCACAAAGCTGTCACTACCAATGACACCACAAACTGCACGTTTAAGTTATAACTTTCACACTGTGAGAATCATCAATATTCTCCTACTGTTATGATTGCCTCCCTGTGATGCCAAGCCAGCTACCATGGAAACATTATGAGGCAACCATCAAAAGAGAACATGAAGACATTAATTTCCAGATTTCTTCAGAATATCCTGAGAACCTCATCAATTTATGAATCAAATATAACAGTCCTGGAAAAATGCATATATTTCATAATTCCTACTTAAATTATGCAATATTTCAACTAAGAAATGGGTAGCAAATGAAGATTTCTATCCATATGCCATAACTTCTTGATATTTTTTTTCTCAAGGGCTATAAGAAAATAGAGGATTTTTTTTTGCTTCTCTTTGGAGAAGTAATCCACTGCATTCAAAAAATTAAAGCTGAACTACTGGAAATGAAAGGCTCATTTAGGAAAATACGATGTGCAGTGGAAAGTTGTAACAGTAGACTAGAAAAATAGAAGAAAGGATCTGAGGGCTTGAAGACAAGGCTTTAAAATTAACCCAATCAGACAACAATAAAGAGAAAAAACCTAGAGAACAAAACAAAGTAAGAAATGGGAGATTGTGTAAAATGTCCAAACCTAAGAATTAATTTGCACCTGAGGGAGAAGAGCAAACAACAAATTTGGAAAATTCATTTGAAGAAATAATAGAGGAACCCTTTCCTGGCCTTGCCAGAGATTTCAATATCCAGTTACAAGGAGTCCAAGAAACCTCTGGAAGAGTCAGTGCAATAAGGTCATTCCCAGGGCATATTATAATTAGGTTATACAAAGTAAATGTGAAGGAAAGAATTTTAAGAGAAGTGAAACAAAAGTATCAAATAACTTACAAAGGTAAACCCAGCAGACTTCTCAATTGAAGCTCTACCAGCCAGTAGGGATTGGAGCCCTATGGTCAATCTCCTCAGCATTTTGTAGCTTTATATACTAAGTTTCATAAATAAAATAGAAGTAAAGTATTTCTTTGAACAAGCAAAGGCTGAAGGAATTCTTCACCACTAGAATGACTTTATAAGAAATACTGAAATGATCTAACTATTAAAACAAAAGGTTGTAATACACCAGTGGGAAAACACTGGAAATCATAAAGCTCACAGGCCTTTAGAATATCAGAGAAAGGAGATTGGTCCACAAGATGGCGACGGCATAGGTGGATTCATGAGACTCTCCGATCATGAGTTCCCAAAAAGACTTTTGCTTTTCTTCCCACAGCCCCCTGCCCACCAACAGCCACACTGGTATGAGGCCCAGGGACCCTGAGTCCCATGCAGGGCCAGACATACTGTGGCCCCCGACTGCGGATGCTCCACTATATGTGACTCCCATCTGCTCAGGAGTCCAGGTTCCCAGCTCCCTCCCTGGCTACATCATGATGCCCAGCACCCAGCACCAAAATTCCAGTCACCCAGGGAGGCTCTGGGCACCTGCCCCTGAGAGATACCAGTCCCATTTCTGGCTGAAGTGCCCAGTGAGGGACCCAGGGCCACCACCTGCCTATTGGAGCTTTGGGGCTCTGGAGCTCCAGGCCCACCCTGGCTGAGGCACTCAGTGTTAGACTTCAAGTTTGTTTAAGGGAGCAGAACCCCAAGCTTGTGTAAGGTGCTGATCGGAGGCTTTCAGCTCCAGAGGAGGGAGCACCCGACCCTCTCCTCCACCCCAGTCTGCTGGTGACACCTCAGATCCGGCATCCAGCTGTGCAGCTGATCCCAGATGAGCATCCCTAAAAGTGAAAGTGGAACTACCACCTCCACCATTCTCCACCTCCACCATTCTCCAGGCAGATCTGCATCACCTCGCTCACCTATCAGAACCTCTACCTTGGTTTCCATGGTGACGTCATAAACAGGAGACAAAGTCCCTCCCCTACACTGAACAGACTGGGACCACTAATAGTTACAGACCTCCCAGGCAGCAGGCTTACTGCCTGCAATGAAAACAGAGGGGAGAAACTGGAGATCAGGGCTCAAGGAAAGATTACAGAAGTACTCTGATCTCTTATATTGATCTTTGGTTTTATCATTCTGACTGTACATTTTTCTCACTATTGTTTACTTTCTAACTTACACTATCTATTTCATGATCTTATTGGTCTGTCTCTGTGTAACTACCAGTATTCTATAGGGAATTTTCCTTCTGTGTTTTTTTCTCACTTCTCTCTGACCTTGTGTCTCTTTTTCACCTGCTAGTTGGTATATATGTCTGTTTTCCCTCTCACACTACTCTCTTTCCAACTTCCTATTGACCCCCCTTCCTCTATTATTTTTCTCTTTTATACCTTCTTTTCCTCCAGGGATGAGAGAAAAATCTACACATGAAGAAAAACCAAAAGAAGAATATGGGTCTCTCCCAGACTTCTTGGAGGGCAGATACTGAGAAAACTGACTTCAGAATGCAAACAATGAAGAGGTCCCAGAATGACTGGTCTCAAACTACAAACCTAGATATGAAGACATTAATGGAGAGATTAAAAAGAATTGAGGAGACCCAAGAAAAACTAGAAAGGAGCTGATATCTGAGATAACAGTAATAAAGAATTCTGTGAGTGAAGTAAATAACAAACTGATAAGCATGGAAAGCAGAATTACCCAAGCAGAAGAAAGAATCTCAGAGCTTGAGGACCAAAATATAGAACTAACCCAAACTCTCAAAAACACACAAAACAAGCTCAAAAAGACAGAAAAAAAAACCTTCAAGAGATGAGCGATTACTTCAAGAGACCAAACCTAAGAGTAATTGGCCTTCCTGAGGCAGAAAGAGAGACAGAGACTACACTGGAACAAACCTTCCATGAGATCATTCAAGAAAACTTCCCTTATCTAACCAGTGATGCAAAAATTCAAACACAAGAGATTCAGAGAGCCCCTGCAAGACAACAAATGAGAAGACCAACTTCTAGACACATAGTAATTCACCTAAACAAAGTAGGCATAAAAGAAAAAATCCTAAAGGCACCAAGAGAAAAAGGCCAGATCACCTACCATGGAAAACCAATTAGAGTTGTAGCATATTTATCTACAGAAACCCTGCAGGCTAGGAGAGCTGAGAGCCCTATCTTCAAAGTCCTAAAAGATAAACAGTTTCAACCAAGAATAACCAACCCAGCCAGATTAAGCTTCATCAGCGAAGGAGAATTAAAAACTTTCACAGATATCCAATCCCTAAGAACTTATGCTGCCAGCAAATCACCTCTACATGAAACACTTAAGAAAGTACTAAATACAGAAGAAAAAGGGGGAAAAAGAACAACGTTCTTCACAAGAGTACAGGAAAAAGAAAAAATACATATGAACCAACCGCCAAAACAAAAGCAAGATGATAAACCAAGTGGAAGAACAACTCTATAAGAACTCTATGATAGGGACAAACTCTCACATTTCTATAATTAGCCTGAATGTGAATGGACTAAATGCACTACTGAAAAGACATAGATGGGAAAATGGAAAAAAATATCACCAGGCAACAATATACTGCCTTCAAGAGACTCATCTCACTAGAAATGACAAGCACAGACTCAAAGTAAGAGGATGGGAAACAAATTTTCAGGTGAATGGAACACAAACGAAAGGAGGAGTTGCAATCCTAATATCAGACAAAATACAATGTAAGCCATCAAAAATTTAAAAAGATACAGATGGCCACTGTATAATGATAAAAGTTTCACTCCATCAACAAGAAATATCTATCCTAAATATATATGCACCTAACATAGGTGCACCAACTTTTATAAAGCAACTCCTAGGAAAACTAAAGAAAGATATTGACCCTAACACCATCATAACTGGGGACTTTAATACTCACAACCCTAGACAGATCATCAGGACAAAAAATCAGCAATGAGATCCGGAATTTCAATGTGACTCTTGACCAAATGGATTTAATTGATACCTACAGAACACTCCATCCAAAGACCACAGAATACACATTCTACTCATCACTGCATGGAACATATTCTAAAATCGACCACATAATTAACCATAAATCAAGCATAAGCAAATTTAAAAGGACCAAAATTCAACCATGCACCTTCTTGGACCACAGTGGAATAAAAATAAACATTAACACCACCAAGGTCCCCCCAAAACCCACAAGGACATGGACACTAAACAGCATGATGCTAAAAAACTCCTGGGTCAATATGCAACCAAAACAGAGATCAAAGGATACCTGGAAACAAATGAAAATGAAGAAACATCTTACCAAAATCTCTGGGATGCCTTAAAAGCTGTAACAAGAGGGGAATTTATATCCCTACAAACACACATGAAGAAAATGGAAGGAACACAAATTAATAGCCTAACAAATCACCTAACGAAACTGGAAAAGCAAGACCACAAAAACACTAATATCAGCAGAAGAATCCAGATCACCAAAATAAAAGGCCAAATCCATGACATAGAAGACAAAAAGATAATACAAAAAAATCAATGAAACAAAAGTTGGTTTTTTGAAAGGATAAACAAGATCAATGTTCCCCTAGCTAGACTGACCAAGAAAAAGAAAGAAAAAACCCAAATAAGCACAATCAGAAACACAAAAGATGAAGTCACATCTGACCCTGAAGAAATACAAAAGATCATTAGAGACTACTATATATACTTGTATGGAAACAAATTTGAAAAGCTCAAGGAAATGGAGGACTTTCTGTCATCACACAACCTGACTAGGCTGAAACAAGAAGAAATAGAGACCCTAAATAGACCAATAACAATCAAGGAAATTGACTATGTAATAAGAAAACTACCTACAAAAAAAAAGCCCTGGACCAGATGACTGTCCAGCAGAATTCTACAAGACATTTAAGGAGGAGCTGATTCCAATCCTACTGAAGGTATTTCAGGCAATTGAGAAAGATGGAACCCTCCCCAAATCATTTTATGAAGCTAACATCACATTGATACCCAAGTCAGGTAAAGATC
>NW_007251255.1:92940-94362 GCF_000164805.1 Carlito syrichta
TAAAATAAATGTGCAAAAGACAATCACATTTCTTTACACCAATAATAAACAAACAGAAACCCTAATAAAAACCACAATCCTATTCACAATAGCCACAAAAAATGAAATACCTTGGCATCTTCCTAACCAGAGATATGAAAGACCCTTACCATGAAAACTACAAAACACTGCTCAAAGAAATCAAAGACGACACAGACAAGTGGAGAAATATCCCATGCTCATGGATTGCAAGAATCACCATTTTGAAGATGTCCGTCTTACCTAAGGCAATCTACAGATTCAATGCAATACCTATCAAATTGTCAGCAACATTCTTCTCATACCTAGAAAAAACAACACAGGAATTCATATGGAAACACAAATGACCAAGAATAGCCAGAACAATCCTCAGCAAAAAAAAAAAAAAAAAAAAAAAAAAGCAGGTGGTATCACATTACCAGACTTCAAACTTTACTATAAAGCTACAACCATCAAAACAGCTTGGTATTGGTATAGGAACAGGCATATAGATTAATAGAATAGAATTGAGATTCCAGAAGCAAACCTCAATTACTCAATCAATTCATCTTCGACAAAGCCTCCACCACCTACCACTGGGGAAAGGAGAACCTATTCAGTAAATGATGCTGGGAAAACTGGCTGACCACATGCAGAAGATTGAAACAGGACCCCTATCTACCTTCATATACAAAAATTAACTGCAAATGGATCAGAGACCTAAATGTAAAACTTCAAACCATAAGAACCTTAGAAAATGAAGGACATACCCTAATGGAAATTGGAACTGGCATCCAATTCCTGAACAAAACCTGAAACTCGCAGGCCATAAGGGATAAAATACACAAGTGGGATCTCATTAAACTGACAAGCTTCTGCAAAGCCAAAGAAACAATCAAGAGAGCAGGGAGACAGTCTACAGACTGGGAAAAAAGTATTTGCCAACTCTAGGTTTGACAAAGGCTTAATATCTTGGATTTACAAGGAACTCACACATGCTGAAAAGAAAAAAACAAACAACCCCATTATAAAATGGGCAAAAGAAATGAACATACACTTAACAAAGGAAGACATCCAAGCAGCCAACAAACACAGGAAGAAATGCTCAACTTCACAAATCATTACAGCGATGCAAATCAAAACCACACTGAGATACCACCTAACTCCAGTCAGAATGGCAATTGTCAATGTCTCAAAAAATAACAGCTGCTGGAGAGGATGTGGCAAAAGGGAGCACGCCTACACTGTTGGTGGGAGTGTAAACTAGTGCAACCTCTGTGGAAAGCAGTGTGGTGGTTCCTAAAAGCTTTAAACATCAACCTCCCATATGACCTGTAATCCCCCTACTGGGAATATACCCTGAAGAACTCAAATCACTCTAAAAAAGATACCTGCACACGAATGTTTGTCGCAGCATTGTTCACA
>NW_007251256.1:0-669 GCF_000164805.1 Carlito syrichta
GGCTCAGGCAGTCACTCACCTCAGCCTCCCAAAGGTGTGGGATTACAGGCTGAGCCACCGAACCCGGCTGGGATTGTGTTTTTAATTTGGGTCTCTGCCTGCTTGTTGTTGGTGTACAGGAATGCAACTGTCTTTTGCACATTTATTGTGTACCGTGAGACTTTGCCAAAGTCCATTATCAGTGCAGGCTGGTTTTTGACAGATTCTTGGATTTTCAAGGTATAGGATCATATCATCAGCAAAGAGGGATAACTTGAATTCCTCTTTTCCTATTTGGATACCCCTGATTTCCTTCTCTTGTCTAATTGCCCCAGCTAGGACTTCCCACACAATATTGAACAAAAGGGTTAGAGTGGGTAGCCTTGTCTTATTCCTGTTTTCAGGGGAAATGTTTCCAGTTTCTGTCCATTTAGCAATATGTTAGCTGTGGGTTTATTATAGTTGGCACTTACTATTTTGGGGTATGTTCCTTCTATATCTAGTTGTTTGAAGTTTTTTTTTTTATCAAGATACGATACTGGATTTTATCAAAAGCTTTTTCTGCATCTAATGATATAATAATGTGGTTCATGTTTTTACATATGTAGATGTATTTAATTACATTTATGGTCTTGTGGATGTTGAACCAGCCCTGCATCCTAGGGGCGTAGCCTACTTGGTCATGGTGGA
>NW_007251256.1:1792-3382 GCF_000164805.1 Carlito syrichta
CTATAGCTTAAATATTGTTTTGTCTGATATTAAGATTGTAATTCCTGCCATCTTTTGTGATCCATTTGCTTGGAAATCATTTTCTATCCTTTAACTTTCAGTCTGTGTGCATCCCTTGTGTTGAGATGAGTTTCCTGGATGCAGTAAATAATTGGGTCATGGTTTCTTAGCCAGTTTGCCATTCTGTGTCTTTTCAGTGGTGCATTTAGTCCATTCACATTCAGGCTGATTATTGAAATGTGATTGCTTATCCTTGTCATGAGGTTCTTATAAAGTTTTTTCTTTGCTTGGCTTCTTTTTGCTTTGCGGTTGATGTATGTGTGTGTCTTCAAGTTTCTTTTTGCACTGTATTCTCTCTTGATTCTGTGCTCTGCTCTTCGGAAGTGTGTGGTCATTCTTTTTTTTCCTTTCTTCTGTGCCTCATACGTTTTTAAGTGTCTCCTGTAGAGCTGGTCTGGAAGTTGCATAATCTCTTAGGGATTGGATGTCTGGGAAGGATTTTAATTCTCCATCATGGATGAAGCTGAGCTTAGCTGGATAGGAAATTCTTGGTTGAAATTGTTTATCTTTGCCGGGCTCGGTGGCTTAGCCTGTAATCCCGAAATTTGGGAGGCTGAGGTGAGTGGATTGCCTGAGCCCGCAGGTTCGAGACCCACCAGGGCAACTTGGCAAGACCTCATCAAAAAAATTAGCCAGCTGTGGTAGCGCGTGCTTGTAGTTCCAGCTACTTGGAAGTCTGAGGCGGAAGGATCGCCGGAGCCCAGCAGGTCAAGGCTGCAGTGGCCGGGAGTGGCCACTGCACTCCAGTCTGGGTGACAGAGTGAGACTCCAACTCAAAAAAAAAAAAAAAGAAATTGTTTATCTTTGAGGACTTTGAATATAGGACTCCAGTCCCTTCTTGCTTGTAGTGTTTTAGCCAACAGGTCTGCTGCTATTCTGATTGGTTTTCCCTGGTAAGTAGTCTGACCTTTCTTTCTTGCTGCCTTTAGGATTTTTTCTTTTTGTGCCTACTTTGTGTAGGTGAATTACAATGTGTCTAGGGGTTGGTCTTCTCATTTGATGTCTTGTGGGGGTTCTCTGTGTCTCTTGTGATTGGCTGGTACATCTCTGGTGAGATGGGGAAAATTTTCTTGGATCACCTCCTGGAATATTTGCTCCAAGTTTTTCTCCATTTTCCTTTCTTCTTCTGGGATAACAATCAGGCATAGGTTTGGCCTCTTGATATAATTACACAACTCTTGTAGGCTTTGTTCTTTCTTTCTGAGTCTTCTTTCTATGTTTTTAACAGATCAGGTTAATTCCATGTTCTAGTCTTCAGGTTCTGAGATTCGTTCTTCAGCTAGATTAATTCTGCTTTCCATGCTTGTCATCTTGTTATTTATTTCCTGGATGAAATTTTGTATTGCCAAAATCTCTGTTACAAGTTCTTTCAGTGTTGCATCTTGTCTTTCTTGAGTCTTATTCACTCTTTCCATTCATTCCCTAATCTTTGTCATATTCTGAAGCCAGTCATTGGTGACTTTTCATTGTTTGGGAACCAAGGTCTGATTTTTCAGTTTTTGTCTTTGTTACACTTGAACTTGCCTATGG
>NW_007251257.1:0-508 GCF_000164805.1 Carlito syrichta
GTTTGAGTCTTCTGCATGTGGTCAGCCAGTTTTCCCAGCACCATTTACTGAATAGGTTCTCCTCTCCCCAGTGGTGGGTGGTGGAGGTTTTGTCGACGATGAGTTGGTAGAGAAATTGAGGTTTTGCTTCTGGAATCTCAATTCTTTTCCATTGGTCTATATGCGTGTTCCTTTACCAATACCAAGTTGTTTTGATTATTGTAGCTCTATAGTAAAGTTTGAAGTCTGGTAGTGTGACACCTCCTGCTTTGTTTTGTTTTGCTGAGGATTGTTCTGGCTAGAAAAAACAGTACAGGAATTTATATGGAAACACAAACGACCAAAAAAACAATACAGGCATTCACACGGAAACACAAATGACCAAAAATTTTGGTCGCTTGTGTTTCCGTGTGAATGCCTGTATTGTTTTTTCTAGGTCTGAGAAGAATGTTGCTGGTAATTTGATGGATATTGCATTAAATCTGTAGACTGCCTTAGGTAGAATGGACATCTTTATAATGTTGATTCT
>NW_007251257.1:1965-18678 GCF_000164805.1 Carlito syrichta
TGCAAAGAACCAGCTTTTTGTTTCATTGATTTTTTGTATTATCTTTTTGTCTTCTGTGTCCCAGATTTGGTCTTTTATTTTGGCGATCTGGATTCTTCTGCTGCAGTTAGGGTTTTGGTGGTCTTGCTTTTCCAGCTTCCTAAGGTGACGTGATAGGCTGTTGATTTGTGATCTATCCATTTTCTCCATGTGCATTTGTAGGTATATGAATCCCCCTGTTACTACAGTTTTCATGGTGTCCCAGAGATTTTGGTAAGATGTTTCTTCATTTTCATTTGTTTCCTGGTATCTTTTAATCTCTGTATTGATTTCATTGTTGACCCAGGAGTTGTTTAGCATCATGCTGTTTAGTGTCCATGCCTTTGTTGGTTTGGGGGGCAGCTTGTTGTTGTTGATGTTTATTTTTATTCCACTGTGGTCTGAGAAGTTGCATGACAAAATTTCAATCTTTTGAAATTTGTTTATGCTTGTTTTATGGCCAAGTATATGGTCGCTCTTAGAGTACATTCCATGTGATGCTGAGTAGAATGTATATTCTGTGGTCGTTGGGTGGAGTGTTCTGTAGATATAAATTAAGTCCATTTGGTCAAGAGTCACATTGAGGTTCCAGATGTCATTTTGGTTTTTTGTCCTGATGATCTGTCTAGGGTTATGAGTGGGGATTAAAGTCCCCAGTTATGATGGTGTTAGAGTCAGTATCTTTCTTTAGTTTTCCTGGAAGCTGCTTTATGAAAGTTGGCGCTTCTATGTTGGGTGCATATATGTTTAGGATAGATATTTCTTGTTGATGGAGTGGACCTTTTATCATTATGTAGTGGCCTTCTGTATGTTTTTTAATTTTTGATAGCTTAAATGGTATTTTGTCTGAAGTTAAGATCACAACTCCTCCTTTCTTTTGTGTTCCATTCACCTGAAAATTTGTTTCCCATCCTCTTACTTTGAGTCTGTGCATGTCCTTTCTAGTGAGATGGATCTCTTGAAGGCAGTATATTTTTGCCTGGTGATATTTTATCCATTTTGCCATTCTATGTCTTTGTCAGTGGTGCATTTAGTCCATTCACATTCAGGCTAATTATTGAAATGTGAGAATTTGTCCCTATCATAGAGTTCTTATAGAGTTGTTGTTCTTCCACTTGGTTTTTTTTATCTTTCTTTTGGTTTTGGGGTGGGTTCATGTGTATTTTATTCTTTTTCCTGTACTCTTGTGAAGAGCGTTGTTCTTTTTTCCTTTTCTTCTGTGTTTAGTACTTTCTTAAGTGTTTCCTGTAGAGGCAGCGTAAGTTCTTAGGGATTGGATATCTGGGAAAGATTTTAATTCTCCCTCACTGATGCAGCTTAGCTTCACTGGGTAGATTATTCTTGGTTGTAATTGTTTAACTTTCGGACTTTGAAGATAGGGCTCCAAGCTCTCCTAGGCAGGCTTTCTGGAGATAAATCTGCTGCTATTCTAATTGGTCTTCCATGGTAGGTGGTCTGGCCTTTTTCTCTTGCTGCCTTTAGGATTTTTTCTTTTATACCTACTTTGTGTAGGCAAATTATTGTGTGTCTGGGAGTTGGTCTTCTCATTTGTTGTCTTTCAGGGGTTTTCTGAATCTCTTGTGTGTGAATTTTTGTATCACAGATAAGATGAGGGAAGTTTTCTTCAATGATCTCATGGAATGTTTGTTCCAAGGTGGTTTCTGTTTTTCTTTCTGTTTCAGGAAGGTCAATTACTTTTAGATTCTTTCTCTTGAAGTAATTACTCATCTCTTTAGGTTTTGTTCTGTCTTTTTGAGCTTGTTTTCTGTGTTTTTAGCAGTTTGGGTTAGTTCTATATTTTGGTCCTCAAGCTCTGAGATTCTTTCTTCTGCTTGGCTAATTCTGCTTTCCATGTTTACCAGTTTGTTATTTATTTCATTCACAGTATTCTTTATCTTAGTTATCAACTCCTTCCTAGTTTCTTCTTGTCTCTCCTCAATTCTTTTTAATCTCTCTATTAATGTCTTGATATCTAGGTTTGTAGTTTGAGACCAGTCATTCTGGGGGCTCTTCATTGTTTGCATTCCAAAGTCAGTTTTCTCAGTGTCTGCCCTCCCAGGGGTCTGGGAGAGATCCATATTCTTCTTTTGGTTTTTCTTCCTTTGTGTAGATTTTTCTCTCTCTCCCCCTTTCCCTCCCCTTCTTTAATTCTGTTTTTCAGGGAAGGTGGGGTTGGTTTTCCTTTGCTTGTGCAATCTCCTGTTCTTCCTTATGAGGGTCCTCTGGCTTTGTTCACTTTTGATGCTGGAGTGTGGACTGTGGGCTGTACTTTTTTGTAATGTTTAGGTTTAATAGGGGGTGAGCTTTGATTTAGAATCTATCTGCTGATTCTAGTATCTACCAACAGGTGTATGGGCACACTGGAACCTATTTCCCACTGCCTTACAATCTGCCTATGCATTGGGATGTAGGTTTGGTCCCTGGAACAAAAGGATGTACAAAAGAGGAAAATAACAGAGGGTGGTGGTCAATAGGAAGTTAGAAAGAGAGAAGAGTGAGATGGAAAACAGATATACATACCAACTAACAGGTGAAAAAGAGACACAAGGCCAGAGAGAAGTGAAAAAGACACATAAGCAAAATTCCCTAAGGCATACCAATAACCACACAAAGACAGTCCAGTAAAATCCTGCCTTTTGATGCATTTTCCCCAACACAAACAGATAGTCTTAGTCAAAAAGCAAACAAAAGGGAGCAAAACAAACAGTCAAAATGATAAAATCAAAAGTCAAAATAAGAGATCAGACTAGCTCTGGAATCTTTCCTGAGTGTCTATAGTCTCTTCAGCTCTGATTTCCAACCTCTCCCCTTTGCTTTCATTGCAGGCAGCTAGATTTACTCGCAGCTGGGGTTTGTTCTTTTAGCCTGCTGCCTGAGAGGTCTGCTATGCTCAGTTGCCTGCATCTGATTCAGCATAGGGGAGGGGATTTGTCTCCTGTTTAGCAATGTTACCTTAGGAACCGAGGTGGATGCTGCCTGTAGGTGGATGGGGCAATGAAAATTTCTGCCTAGAAAATGGCCGAGGTGGGCAGCTCCTCTTTTGCAGATCCTTTCTCTCCACTTGTCTTTGTCCTTGGGCAATCCACCATGATGGGCTGTGGTGGTGTGCGAGGCATCGGGGATCAGCTGCACAGCTGGGTGCTGGATCCAGTGTGCCACCAGTAGGCTGGGGTGGAGGAGGAAGATAGGAGTTCCCCCCTCTGGAGCTGAGAGCCACCAATCAGCACCTCCTTAAGATATGCTGGTCCCATACACAAGCATGGGGTCGTATGCTGGGTGCCTCAGCCAGGGTGGGCCCGGAGCTCCAGAGCTCCAAAGGGCAGGTGGTGAGCAATGAGAGTGGCTTTAGGCCCCTCACAGGGTACTTCAGCCAGAAATGGAGCTGGTATCTCTGAGGGGCAGGCGCCTAGAGCCTCCCTGGGTGACTGGCGTCTTGGTGCTGGGTGCTGGGTGAGACGATGTAGCCAGGGAGGGGACTGAGATTCGTGATTCCCATGTGGCAGGTGGGGGCCATGTATAGTGGAGCTGCAGCAGCTGGGGGCCAAATATCCGGCCCTGCATTGGGCCAAATGTCCCTGGGCCTCGGACTGGTGTGGCTGGTGGTGGGCAGGTGTTTGGGGGAAGGAAAGTAAGACTCTTTTTGGGAACTCACGTTTGGAGAAACTCACAATTCCACTTATGCCATCTCCATCTTACTGGAACCTCCCAAATAAGTTTTAAAAACTGGATTCTGGACAATAGTAAATGCATATGTGATTTTATTAGATATTATCAAATTCCCTCATGGGGGTCATTTCACTTAAAACACTGACCAATAATATGTAAGTGACTACTTCTCCACAGCTTCATCAAATGAGAATATTGTCACATTTTGATATTTTTGGCAATGAATCAGAAAAAAAAAGGTAGATCAATGCTGTTCTCATATGGCACGTGAGTGAGATAGCGAAAAATTTTATTTGATTAAGTTCTATTTGTGTTTGTCATTCTTTAAAATATTTGACCATTATTCTGATCCAATTTTTCATATTTTTTATCCTTCTTTATGCTTAGAATCTTGTTAGATATTAGGAGCCCAAAATATTGTTTGTAAACAAAGCTGAAAATTACATTCCCACACAGAATTGTTTGCCTCTGTCTTTGATATATTTGGCCATGATAGTAAAAAATATTTTATTGTAAGATCCCCAAACCAAATATAATGCAAACAAAAATAGACAAGTAGGACTTAATTAAACTAAAAAGCTCTGTACAGCAAAAGAAACATTTCATAGAGCAAATAGGCAACCTAGAGAATGAAGAAGATATTCACAAACTTTACATCTGACAAAGGCCTAATATCCAGATGTACAAAGAACTCAAACAAAGCATCAAGGAAAAGGCAATGATCCCATTAAAAAGTGGGCAAATGGAGGAGGTTGAGAAGATGGCGGCCGAGTCAGTCAGACTATGAGAGTCCTGGTATGAGTGAGTGGAAAATTTAGTGTACGTGTCAGTGAGTGAATAGGTGTGTGAGTGGCTGACTGAGTGAGGGCTCAGGAGCAAGTGGCCAGGACTCTCCTGGTGCAGTGGCTGGTGCTACAGCTGCTTGGCTTGGACCCTGATGATTCCCAGGATGCAGGAGCTAAGTGTCACTTTTTTTCTTTTTTTTCATAAGCAAAACCATCCTGGAAAGAAGATACTGGGAAAGACTGACTAAGTGGGGGCTTATGAGCAAGTGACCAGGGCCCTTTTGGTGAAGCCACTGGTGCTTCAGCTGCTCTGCTTGGTCCCTAGCGATTCCCAGGTTGCAGAAGCCAAGTGTCATTTAAAAAAAAAAAAAAAAGGACAAGATTTCCTGCAAAGAAGTGGTGGAGAGAGACTGCCAGCTCCAGGCTGCCTCACCACTGTAGCAAGAGAGACTGCTGGCTCCAGGCTTTGCCTCACCACTGCAGTGCTGGCCAGACACTGTAGCAGGGGCTGTGGAGGGAGCCCAGAGGCAGAGTCCCACTGGAGAAGATAAAAGAGGTACCCCGCCACCATCTTGAAAACAGGGTTAGAAAATGCTCCGACTTGCTCACTATGGAGCCACAGACCTGATCTTTGTGACTGGAAGATCAACTACCCGGGGGCTGGTTGTGACCCAGAGGGAATATCCTAAAAGCACAAACTTCAGAGGGACAGGACAAGTGATGAGTCTCAGGCATCACACTCTGTACCCTGCTTCAACCCTGGGAGAAAGGGTGTGGCCAGAAAACAATGTGGAAGACCTCCAAAGAGATCAGTGGTAAGCCAGAGGCTGACCCAACTCCCTTCTTCCCCAGTGATCCTCTGAATGTCAGACCCACATGGCTGGAGCATGACTGAGAGGAATGAACCCAGGTGGAGCCTGGATGTCAGCCGCAATAGGAGAACTCCAATCCAGGATAGGCCTGGCTGGGGCACCCCCCACAAATACATACCTGGGGAAGAGACAATCCCACACTTACCCACCGGAGAAGATACCCCTGACCATACAAAAGTGAGAAGGGAGGACTGCGGCCTCACCCACACCCACTGTCCCTCCTCCTTCCTTCTCTGGACACTGGGGAGAGAGTGAAGGAGATGGGAACTCTGCAGAAAATAGCAGAGAAGCAGATGAGAGGAACAACTACAGAACCTGCCACAAGAGAATAGGATTTATTTCTTTTTTCTTTTTTTAATTTTTAAATTTGAAAAATTTTTTGCCTGATTGTTTGCTAGTTTTCCTATTTTTAAAATATTTTTTCCCTTGTGCATGAATGTGTATGTGAGGGTTTGACTGCATCCACCCCTTTTTCTTCTTTTCTTTTTCTTTCTTCTTTTGTTTTTTGTGTTCTGTTTTTGTGTCTGTGAGTGATTGAGTGTTCATCTTACAGGGTTTTTTTTTGTTTTCTTGATTTTTGTTTGTTGGTTTGTTTTTGCCCTTTTGTTCTTCTCTACTTTTTAAGTTTAAGGTGTGTATGAACATATGTGTGAGGGTTCAATCTGAATTCTTATTTTGTTTCCTTTTTTCTTTCTTTCTTTTTCTTGGTCTTTCTCTTTTTCTTCTCCATTTATTTTGTGCTAGGCGTGTGTATGTGTTTTTAGTTTTCCTGTTTTTTTAAATTGTTGTTATTTGTTTTGTTTTACTTTATTGTTATTTTAGTTTGTGTGTGTGTGTGTGTGTGTGTGTGTGTTCAATTGTTTTTTGCTTTGGTTTCAGCTTACATTGTTCTGTGGGTTTTTTTTCCCTTTCTAAAAATTTGTATCCATCTTATTTGATTCTTTTTTCTCCTCATTGTTGCTACTATATCTTGGACTCAGGGGGTATATACACAAACCCATTACATTGTCATATAGAGTGGTGGTAGGGAGTGGGTCTCAGGGAACACATACCATAATCAGTGAACACCGTAATTTGCAAGTAGTTTCTGAATCCTAGTTCACCAACTTGTGCCTTATTTGACTTTAGAAACTACAAGAGACAGCAAAGCCTCCCACTCACAGTTCTGTTTCAAAGCCAAGATCAAGGAAAGAATAGAGGGCTGAGCAACATTAGAAGTGAAACCCTCCCCGCTGCCACAGAATAATGAAACTGAAGAGTAAAGCAAGAGATCTGTCACAAATGAGGAAAAAAATCAATGGAAAACCACAGGTAATTTCAAGGGCAACAAAGAGAAAACACTGGAAAAATCAGACTTCTGAGCCCAAACAATGGAAGTCACCAATGACTGGCTCAGGATACAAAAGGGATTCGGTAATGGATGGAGCGATTGATTAAGACTCAAAAAAGACAAGAAGCAACACTGAAAGAAATTGTAGAAGAAATTTTATCCATAAAAAATTTCATCCAGGAAATAGACAACAAGATGACAAGCATGGAATGCAGAATTAATCTAGCTGAATAAAGAATATCAGAACTTGAAGACCAGAACATGGAATTAATCCAATCTATAAAAAACATAGAAACAAGACTCAGAAAAAAAGAACAAAGCCTACAAGAGATATGCAGTTATATCAAGAGGCTGAACCTATGCCTGACTGGTATCCTGGAAGAAGAAAGGGATAATGGAGAACACCTTGGAGCAAGTATACTAGGAGGTTATTCAAGAACTCTTTCCCCCATCTCACCAGAGCCATGACCAGTCAAACACAAGAGATACAGAAACACCCCACAAGACTTCAAATGAGAAGACCAACTCCTAGACACAGTAATTTGCCTACAGAGTGTAGGCACAAAAGAAAAATTCTAAAAGTAGCAAGAGACAAAGGTCAGACTACATACTGGAGAAAACCAATCAGAATAGCAGTGGACCTATCAGCAGTAACACTACAAGCAAAAAGGGACTGGAGACCAATATTCAAAGTCCTCAAAGATAAACAATTTCAACCAAGAATTTCCTACCCAGTCATGCTCAGCTACATCAGTGATGGAGAATTAAAATTCTTCCCAGACATCCAATCCCTAAGAGATTATACAGCTTCCAAACCAACTCTACAGGAGACACTTAAAAAGGCATTAAATACAGAAGCAAGAAAAAAAGAATTGCCACACACTTCCCAAGAGAACAGCAGAGCACAGAATCAACACAGAATACATCGCAACAACATACTTGAAAACACACACATACATCATCCCCAAAGCTAAAAGAAAATAAACAGACAAACAAAGAAAATACTTTATAAGAACCTCATGACAGAGATAAACAATCATATTTCAATAATCAGTCTGAATGCTAATGGACTAAAATGCACCACTGAAAAAAATCACGGAATGGCAAACTGGATAAAAAATCATGACCCAATTATTTGTTGCATCCAGGAAATTCATCCCACTACAAGAGATGTACATAGACTCAAAGTTTAAGGATGGAAAATGAGTTTCCAGGCAAATGGATCACAAAAAAGACAGGAGTCATGATCTTAATATCAGACAAAGCAAACTAAGCTATAAAAAATTTAAAAAGATACAAAAGACACTACATAATGATAAAAGGTTCAATCCATCAACAAGAAATATCCATCTTACACATATATGCACCCAACACAGGAGCACCAGCATTTATAAAGCAACTACTAAGTAAACTAAAAAAAGATATTGACTCTAACACTATTATAGAAGGGACTTGAATACCCCACTAACAGTCCTAGGCAGATTACTGAGGCAAAAAATCAACAAGGAGATCCAGAAACTGAACTTGCCACTCAACCAAATGGAATTAATAGATACCCACAGAATATTCCCCCCAACAACCACAGAATATAAATTCTACTCATCACCACATGGAACATACTCCAAGATTTATCACATCTTCAGCCATAAATCAAGATTAAACAAATTTCATAAGGTTGAACAATTGTCATGCACATTCTCAGACCACAGTGAAATAAAAATAAATATCAACACCAACAAAATATCCTCACAACCCACAGAGACATGGACACTAAACAGCATGATCCTGAACAACTACTGGATCAAATACTGAAATCAAAACAGAAATTAAAAGATTCCTGGAAACAAACAAAAATGGTGAACTATCTTACCAAAACCTCTTGGATGCCATGAGAACAATTCTAAGAGGGGAATTTATATCTCTACGAGTATAAAACGAAAAAATAGAAAGTTAACAAGTTGACAGTCTAATAAATCACCTTAGGGAGCTGGAAAGAGAAGACCACCAAAACTTTAACTTCAGCAGAAGAATCCAAATCACCAAAATAAGAGCCCAAATATGGAACATAGAAGACAAATATATCAGAAAACATCAACAAAACAAAAAGTTGGTTCTTTGAAAGAATTAACAAGATTGTTGGATCCCTAGCCAGAATGACCAAGAAAAAGAGAAAAAGCCCAATAAACACAATCAAAAATACCAAAGATCATATCACAACTGACCCTGACAGAATACAAAATATTATCAGAAATTACAATGCACACCAGTATGGAAAAATTTGATAACCTAAAGGAAATGGAGGACTTTCTGACATCATACAACCTCCCCAGGTTGAAACAAGGAGACATTGAGACACTAAATAGACCAATTACAACCCAGGAAATTGACTCTGCCATAAGAAAACTAACTACGAAAAAAAAAGCCCTGGACCAAACAACTGTCCAGAACAATTATACAAAATGTATAAGAAGGAGCTGATATCAATCTTATTGAAAGTATGCCAGGCAATTGAGAAAGATGTGATTCTCCCCAAATCATTTGACCAAGCTAGCATCACACTGATACCCAAACCAGGTAAAGATCCAACAAAAAAGAGAACTACAAGCCAATATCACTTATGAACATAGATGCAAAAATCCTCAACAAGATTCTAGCAAATCAGATCCAAAAACATATCTCAAAAAACATCCACCATGACCAAGTAGGTTTCATCCCCAGGATGCAGGATTGGTTCAACATTCACAAGACCATAAGTATAATTAAATACAACAACTGATGTAAAAAAAAAAAAAAGAAGAACCACATGATTATATCATTAGATGCAGAAAAAGCTTTTGATGAAATCTAGCATTTCTTCTTGATAAAAAGTCTCAAACACCTAGGTATTGAAGGAACATACCTCAAAATGATAAGTGCCTAGGTATAGAAGGAACATACCTCAAAATGATAAGCGCCATCTATGAAAAACCCACAGCTAGCATATTGGTAAATGGACAGAAACAGGAATATTTCCCCTGAAAACTGAAACAAGACAAGGCTGCCCACTCTCAACTCCCTTGTTCTACATTGTATTGGAAGTCCTAGCTAGAGCAATTAGACAAGAGAAGCAGCTCAGGGGTATCCAATAGGAAAACATGAAGTCAAGTTATCCTTCTTTGCTGATGATATGATCCTATACCTCGAAAATCCAAGAGAATCTGTCAAAAACCTGCTTGCACTGATAAAGGACTTTGACAAAGTCTCAGTGTACAAAATAAATGTGCAAAAGACAGTTGCATTCCTATATATCAACAACAAGCAGGCAGAGACCCAAATTAAAAGCACAATCCTATTAACAGTAGCCACCAAAATAATAATAATAAAAATAAATATATACCTTGGCATCTTCCTAACCAGAGAAGTGAAAGACCTTTACAATGAGAACTACAAAACACTGCTCAAAGAAATCCAAGAAAACATGAACAAATGGAAAAATATTCCATGCTCATGAATAGGAAGAATCAACATTGTTAAGATGTCCATCCTACCAAAACCAATCTACAGATTTAATGCAATACCCATTAAGTTACCAACAACATTCTTCTCAGACCTGGAAATGACAATACAGAAATTCATATGGAAATATAAATGACCACGAATAGCCAAAACAATCCTTAGCAAAAGAAACAAAGCAGGAGGTATCACACTTCCAGACTTCAAACTTTACTATAAGGCTACAGTAATCAAAACATCCTGGTATTGGTACAAGAACAGGCATACAGTCCAATGGAACTAGATAGAGATTCCAGAAGCAAAACCTCAATTTCTCAACCAACTCATCTTTGACAAAGCCTCCAACAGCAACCACTGGGGAGAAGAGAACCTATTCAGTAAATGGTCCTGGGAAAACTGGCTGATCACATGCAGATAATTGAAACAGGACCCCTACTTATCACCATACACAAAAATTAACCTAAATGAATCGAGGACCTAAACATAAAACCTCAAACTATAATAATATTATAAAATGCAGGAGACACCCTTATGGAACTGGCAACCAATTCCTGATCAAAACCCCAAGTGCCCATACCATAAGTGAAAAGGTAGACAAGTGGGACCTTATCAAACTGACAAGCATCTGCAAAGCTAAAGAAATGATCAAGAGAATGGAGAGACAGCCTACAGAATGGGAAAAAATATTTGCCAACTGTCTATCTAACAAAGGTCTAACATCTAGGATCTACAAGGAACTCAAACACGCTGCAAGGAAAGAAACTAACAGCCCCATTAAAAAGTGGGCAAAAGATATGAATAGACATTTATCAAAAGAAGATATATGGGCTGTCAACAGAAACACGGAAATGTGCTCAGCCTCACTGATCATCAGAGAAATGCAAATCAAAACCACATTGAGATATCACCTAACCCCAGTAAGAATGGCCATCATTAATAAATCAAGCAACAACTGATACTGGCGAGGATGTGGAGAAAAAGGAATGCTTCTACACTGTTGGTGGGAATGCAAACTAGTGCAACCTCTTTGGAATACAGTGTGGAGATTTCTGAAAGAACTAGAATTGACTCTTAATGTGACCCAGCAATCTCCCTATTGGGTATATACCCAGAGGAACTCAAGTCATTCTACCAAAAAGATACCTGCATATGCATGTTTGGTGCAGCTCTATTCACAATAGCAAAAACATGGAACCAACCATGCTGCCCATTGAATCTGGACTGGATCAAAAAAATGTAGTACATACACATAATGGAATATTATGCAGCCATAAAGAAGGACAAACCTATGACTTTCGCAGCAACTTGGATGGATTTAAAGTTGATCACACTCAGTGATCTACCACAGACACAAAGAACAGAGTATCATATGTTCTCACTCATAAGTGGACCTTGAACAATTATAATACTGTAAGAAAGGGATTGGCAGTAGCGGGCAACTGCCAGGGGACAGGGGATGGGATTGGCAGTTGAGGGAAAGTGCCAGGGGAGTGTGGGCACACCTCATCATCAAGAGTACCTACATGATTAGCATTTGTATACCTAATACTGAATTGTACCCCACATCTTTAAAATAAAAAAAAATTTTTTAAAGGCATCAGTTAAAGGGTAGTACAGACAGATTGGATAAAAATATAGAGCACTATTATATCTGTCTTTTATCACAAACACACATATATAAATATATAGATGAGTTAAAAGTAAAGGATAAATAGAGATATACCATAAAAACACTAAGAAAAATTGGTCTGGTGCTGCTCATTACCTTCAGACAAAATGAATTTCGGAATAACAACTACTGTCAAGGATCACAATAGTATTACCTATTGGTAGAATAATAATGACACATGTGCATTATTAATATAAATGGGTTAGTATACATACATATATTACTTAGGTCTATTATCTGAAAGTGCTAGGTACTGTGTCATCTTTGCACCAGTGAGCACACTAAGTGATCTGACATTGCTTCTAAATATAATTTCTAATAAAAGATACTAGAATTTTTGTTTTAAAAATGTGATTCTAAGCCTAAGGTAAGAGAAAATTTCAACTAGCGAATAAATCATTTGGAAACAAAAGCAAGGAAAACTTAAATAAACAAACCAAAAAAAAACCCAACAGCAACAATAATAAAAACAGGATGAAGTCATTTCAAAAAGACTCAGGATCCATCCAGAAAGTGCCAGTTGTAACCTATTACCGGTTTCTAAATGCCACTCACCAATAAATGGACCTAGGGCCCTTTGGGAAAGTGATTCTAGTGCCAGAGTAAATAAATAAAAAGATGAAGCTAGAGCATATTATAGTGATAGAAAATAACAAGTTGCTCAAAAAGAAAAAAAAATAGTGGCATGACAGAGTACCACAAGAGCCACACTAAGGATCCACCAGTGAGTAAAGCTGAGGGAAAGTGGCCAATGATAATACTGTTCCAAAACCCTAAATATACAATGGATATCAATTAGCCAATTTGATATACATAAATTATTGTGTAAACAAATAAATGTGGAATAATAAACAAATACTTTCTACAAAAATGTCCTGACTATTAGATAGATAGATGATAAACAGATAGATAGATCACTCATTTCAGAAAATTAAATTCCCTTCCCCCAAAATATACTGGACTTAGTCATTCACTTACAAAAACAACCAAGGAAATGGAAAACCTTCAATTGAAGGAACCTGGAAAATACCACCTTAACCAATTACTAAAGTAAACATCACCTGATAAATTATGTTGATATAATGTACCCCAGAGATGATATGATGAGAACAGCTCCTTATCTATCCAGTAACATTTACAAGAACTTAAAACCATAGTCTAATTATGAGAAGATATGAGACACACCCAAATTGAGTGCCATTTTACAAAATATCTGCACAAAATATCTGTATTAGTTTCCTAGTCTTCACGTAATAAAGTATTACAAACTTCACTTAAAACAGAAGCTCATTTTCTCACAGTTCTGGAGGTTAGCAATCTGAAATTAAGTTGTCAGCGGGGTCATGCTTTTGAAGAAAATGCTTATGCACTCTTGAGGGGAATGTACAATCACTATGGAAATGAAGATTTCTCAAAAAAAACTAAAATTTGAATTGTTCCAAGATCCAGCATTCCCACTACTGGAAATTTATCCAGTGAAAAGAAGTCAGTATATCAAGGGATACGTGCACTCACACATTTATTGCAGAAATATTCACAATAAGCAAGATATGAAATCAACCCAAGTGTCCATCAATGGATGAACAGATAATGAAAGTGTGGTACATATACACAAGGGAATACTATTTGGCCTTTAAAAAAGAATAAAATCATATTATTTTCAGCAACTTGGAGAAAACTGGGATCATTAAGTGAAGTAATCCAGGCAGAGGTAACAAAATGGATCTTATGGAGATATAAAATATAATGAGAAATACCAGAGGCTAGGAATAATGTGTGGGTAAGGGATATACAGAGAGGTCGGTTAATTGATTCAAACACCCAGCTAGATAGATGAAATAAGTTATAACATTGAATAGCAGAGTAGGGTGACTATAGTTAGAAACACTGTATTGTTTATTTCAAAGTAGCTGGAAAAGAAAATTTGAAATGTTATCAACACATTGAAATGATAAAACTCATGGTTATAGATACCCTAAATACCCTGACTTGATCACTACATATTTTATGCATGTAAAAAATACTTATGTGTACCTCACAATTATGAAAAGAGTTTTGGATTAATAACATTTTTTAAAGTGTAGTTTATTTTGCTTAATATATAAGGTTGTTTTTAAATTTTATCTAACAATTATTGCCTTTCAACTGGAATATATAGATTAATTATATTTAAAGTACCGATATAGTTGAGGAAATCTCATATTTGTTACTTTATAAGTGCAACATTTATATTTTACATTTTGCAGTTCAAAAATTTTTCAAGTATATAATGGTTGTACATATTAATAGGGTACATATGGCATTTTGATCCAAGCATATAATGTGTATCAGTCAAATCAGGATAATCAGGATACTCATCATCTCAAACATTTATCATTTTTTGTGTGTTGGGAACATTTAAACTTCACTCCTCTAACCTTTTTAAAATATACAATAAATTATTGTTGACAATAGTTGCTCTATTGCGCTACTAAGCACTAGATGTTATTCCTAACATCCATTGTATTTTTGTACACATTAACAACCCCCTTTTTATTCCTCACTTCCCACTATACTACTGAGCCTCTGATAACCATAATTTTACTCTCTACCTCCTTGAGATCAATTTTGTTAACTTCCTTATATGAATGAGAACATGTGATATTTGTCTTTCTTGCCTCGATTGTTTCACCAGACATAATGTCCTGTTTAATCCATGTTGCTGCAAATGACAGAATTTCACTTTTAAGGCAAAATAATATTCTACTATGCATATTTATCACATTTTTATCCATTAATCTATAGAGAATATATTTACATTTCTATCTACAGTGTACAAACATTTTCCTTTCTCTGCAACCTCATCAGCATGCTATTTTTGTGTTTCTAATAAAAGCCATTTTAACTGGGGTGAGATTATGTTCACTGTGAATTTAATTTGCATTTTTCTGATGTTTAATGTTGTTGATAATTTTTTTCCACATACATTTGGTCATTTGAATGTCTTCTTTTGAGAAATGGTTATTTAGGTTCTTTGATTATTTTACAAATAGAATTATTATTTCTTTTTGTATTGAGTTGTTTAAATTTCTTATATATTTTGGTTACTAATTCCTTGTCAGTTGAATTCTGTAAGTTGTCCCTTCACTTTGTCAATTGCTTCTGTAGCTTTGCAGATAATTTTTAACTTGATGTGATCCCATTTGTCCATTTTTGCTTTAGTTCCCTGTGATTTTGAAGTCTTCCTCAAGAAATATTTGCCTAGATTAATATTCTGAGCACTTCCTCAATTTTTTTTTCTGGTAGTTTTATAGTTCAAGTCTTTTATTTAAATCTTTAATCAATCTGGATTTAATGTGTATACATTGTGAGAAATAAGGGTCTAGTTTTAGTCTTCATGTAGATATCCAATCTTCCCAACACCATTATTGAAGAAACTCCCCTTTCCTCAATTTATGTCCTTGGCACTTTTTTTAAAAAATAAGTTCACTGTAAGTGAGTGGACTTATTTCTGAGTTCATTACTCTCCTTCATTATCTATGTGTTTGTTTTTATGCCTGCACCATGCTACTTTGGTTACTATAAATTCAAAGTACAATTTAAACTGTGATGTCTCCAGCTTTGTTCTTTTTGTTCACAATGGCCTTGGCAATTCTGGGTGTTCTGTGGTTCCATATAAAAGTTAGATAGTTTTTTCTATTTACTTGAAGAATGTTATTGGTATTTTTATATGTATGGCATTTAATATGTAAATAGTTTATAGTTCAACATCTTTTCAAGGTAAAAACTCTTATCAACCTGAGTATAAAAGGACATGCCTCAACATGATAAAGACTATTTACTACAGATTCACAGCTAGTATCATACTGAGTGGAGAATAACTGAATGCCTTTCCTTTAAGATCTGGAACAAAATAAGGGTGCCCACTTTCACCACCTTTTTTCAACATAGTACTGAAGTTCTTAACCAGAGCAAGTAGAAAAGATAAAGAAATAAAGGACAACTACATTGAAAATAAATAAGTCAAGTTATGTTTATTTGCAGATAATATAATCTTATATTTTAAAAACCAAGACTCCACCAGATATTATTAGAACTGATAAACAAATTCAGTAATTTTGCAGGATACAAAATCAACATATACAAATCAGTAGCATGTCTATATGCCAACAGCAAACAATCTTAAATAGAAACTAAGAATGCAATTCCATTTTTAAAAGCAACAAAACAAGAAAAGAAACAAACAACATACCTAGGGTAGGCTGAATGTGGTGGCTCATGCCTGTAATGTCAGCAATTTGGGAGATTGAGGCAGGAGGAAGGCTTGAACCCAGAGGTACAAGATTAGCCTGGGCAATAGAGCAAGACCTTGTCTCTAAAAAATAAAAAAAATCAGCTGGGTGTAGTGGCATGTGCCTGTAGTTCTAGCTACTCAGGAAGCTTGAGTCAGTTGTTTAAGGCTGCACAAAGACATGATCATGCCACAGTACTCCAGCCTGGGAGGGTAACAAAATGAAAACCAACTCTCTCTTTTATATATGGAAATACATATTTATTTACTATATATTTATATATTATATAATAATAATAATATTTATTATTATATAATGCAATTTTTCCCTACGTGGCTGCTGGTATGGCTACCTAAAACTTTTTTTTCTTTTTCTTTTATTTATTTATTTATTTATTTATTATTATTATTTTTTTTAATCAATATTTTTTATTATGGTTTTGTGGGGTACAGTTAAGGGTTAGGTGTACAATTACGTTTCATTCAGGCACCCTGTTGATAAGAGGTGTTTCCCCATCCCCAGACAGATATTTGCTACTGTTAATCCCATCCCCCCCCTCATAGTTTCCCAGTACCGTCAGTCATTTTCTTATAGTATTACATTGGATGTG
>NW_007251257.1:19021-22948 GCF_000164805.1 Carlito syrichta
TTTCCCAGTCTGTAGGCTGTCTCCCTGCTCTCTTGATGGTTTCTTTGGCCTTGCAGAAGCTTTTCAGTTTAATAAGGTCCCACTTGTCTATCTTCTCTTTTATGACCTATGGGTTTCGGGTTTTGTTTAATATTTTTTATTATGGTTTTGTGGGGTAGAGTTAATGATTAGGTATACAAATATATTTCATTTAGGCACCCTGTTGATAAGAGGTGTTTCCCCATCCCCAGACAGATATTTGCTACCATTAATCCCATCTCCCTCCCCTCCCATAGTTTCCCACTACTGTCAGTCATTTTCTTATAGTATTACATTGGATGTTCAAGGTCCATTATATGAGTGAGAACATGTGATACTTGGATCTTTGTTTCTGTGAGAGGTAACTCAGTATTATAGACTCTAGTTCCATTCAGGTTGCTGCGAAATTCATGATTTTGTTCCTTTTCATGGCTGCATAGTATTCCATTGTGTATGTGTACCACATTTTTAAAATCCAGTCCTCTTTTGATGGGCAGCGTGGTTGCTATTGTGAACATTGCTGCGATAAACATAAGTGTGCAGGTAACTTTTTTATAGAGTGATTTGAGTTCTTCAGGATATATTCCCAGTGGGGGATTGCAGGGTCATATGGGAGATTGATATTTAGAGCTTTTAGGAATCGCCACAATGCTTTTCACAGAGGTTGCACTAGTTTACACTCCCACCAACAGTGTAGAAGTGTTCCCTTTTAGCCACACCCTCTCCAGCAGCTGTTATTTTTTGAGTTGTTGATAATTGCCATTCTGACAGGAGTTAGGTGGTATCTCAGTGTGGTTTTGATTTGCATCTCCCTGATGATTAGTGAGGTTGAACATTTCTTCATGTGTCCATTGGCTGCTCAGATGTCTTCCTTTGTGAAGTGTTTGTTCATATCTTTTGCCCATTTTATAATGGGTTGTTTGTTTTTTTCTTTTCAGTATGTTTGAGTTCCTTGTAGATCCAAGATGTTAAGCCTTTGCCAGACCTGGAGTTGGTAAATACTTTTTCCTAGTCTGTAGGCTGTCTCCCTGCTCTCTTGATGGTTTCTTTGGCTTTGCAGAAGCTTGTCAGTTTAATAAGGTCCCACTTGTCTACCTTCTGTCTTATGACCTGTGGGTTTCGGGTTTTGTTCAGAAATTGGATGCCAATTCCGATTTCCATAAGGGTATGTCCTTCATTTTCTAAGGTTCTTATGGTTTGAGGTTTTACATTTAGGTCTCTGATCCATTTGGAGTTAACCTTTGTGCATGGGGATAGATAGGGGTCCTGTTTCAATCTTCTGCATGTGGTCAGCCAGTTTTCCCAGCACCATTTACTGAATAGGTTCTCCTCTCCCCAGTGGTAGGTGGTGGAGGCTTTGTCAAAGAGTTGGTTGAGAAATTGAGGTTTTGCTTCTGGAATCTCAATTCTATTCCATTGATCTATATGCCTGTACCTATACCAATACCGAGCTGTTTTGATGATTATAGCTTTATAGTAAAGTTTGAAGTCTGTTAATGTGATACCACCTGCTTTGTTTCTTTTGTTGAGGATTGTTCTGGCTATTCTTGGTCATTTGTGTTTCCATATGAATTCCTGTGTTGTTTTTTTCTAGGTCTGAGAAGAATGTTGCTGGTAATTTGATGGGTATTGCATTGAATTTGTAGATTGCCTTAAGTAAGATGGACATCTTCACAATGTTGTTTCTTCCAAACCATGAGCATTGGATATTTTTCCACTTGTTTGTGTCATCTTTGATTCTTTGAGCAGTGTTTTGTATTTTTCATTGTAAAGGTCTTTCACGTCTCTGGTTAGGAAGATGCCAACGTATTTCATTTTTTTTGTAACTATTGTGAATGGAATTGTGGTTTTAATTTGGGCTTCTGTTTGTTTATTATTGGTGTAAAGAAATACGATTGTCTTTTGCACTTTTATTTTGTATCCTGAGACTTTGCCAAAGGCCTTTATCAGTGTAAGTAGGTTTCTGACAGATTCTCTTGGGTTTTCAAGGTACACAATCATATTATCTGCAAAGAGAGATAACTTGACTTTCTCTTTTCCTATCTGAATACCCCTGATTGCCTTCTCTTCTCTGATTGCTCGAGCCAGGACTTCCAATATGTTGAAATGGAAGGGTGAGAGTGGGCATCCTTGTCTTGTTCCAGTTTTCAAGGGAAATGGTTCCAATTTTTGTCCATTTAGGAGTATGCTGGCTGTGGGTTTCTCGAAGATGGCTTTTACTATTTTGGGGTATGTTCCCCGTATGCCTAGCTGTACGAGGGTTTTTATCAAGAAGGAGTGCTGGATTTTATCAAAAGCTTTTTCTGCATCTAATGATATAATCATGTGGTTTTTGTTTTGACATCTGTTGATGTATTTAATTACATTTATGGTTTTATGAATGTTGAACCAGTCTTGCATCCCAGGAATGAAGCCTACTTAATCATGATGAATGATTTTTCAGATGTATTGTTGAATCCGGTTTGTTAGGATCTTGTTGAGAATTTTAGCATCTATGTTCATCAAAGATATTGGCCTATAGTTCTCTTTCTTTGTTGGATCTTTACCTGGCTTGGGTATCAATGTGATGTTGGCTTCATGAAATGATTTGGGGAGAGTTCCATCTTTTTCAATCACCTGGAATACCTTCAGTAGGATTGGTATCAGCTCCTCCTTAAATGTCTTGTAGAATTCTGCTGGAAAGCCATCTGGACCAGGGCTTTTTTTTGTAGGTAGTTTTCCTATTTTGTAGTCGATTTCCTTGATTGTTATTGGTCTAGTTAGGGTCTCAATTTCTTCTTGTTCCAACCTAGGTAGGTTGTGTGATGTCAGAAAGTCCTCCATTTCCTTAAGGTTTTCAAGTTTGTTTCCACACAAGTGTACATAGTAGTCTCCAATGATCTTTTGTATTTCTTCAAGGTCAGATGTGACTTCATCTTTTGTGTTTCTGATTGTGCTTTTTGGGTTTTTTCTCATTTTTTCTAGGTCAGTCTAGCTAGGGGACCATCAATCTTGTTAATCCTTTCGAAGAACCAGCTTTTTGTTTCATTGATTTCTTTTGTATTATCTTTTTGTCTTCTATGTCCTGGATTTGGGCTTTTATTTTGGTGATCTGGATTCTTCTGCTGAAATTAGGGTTTTTGTTGTCTTGCTTTTCCAGTTTCCTCAGGTGGCTTGTTAGGCTGTTAATTTGTGTTTCTTCCATTTTCTTCATGTGTATTTGTAGGGATATAAATTCCCCTCTTACTACGGCTTTTAAGGCATCCCAGAGGTTTTGGTAAGATGTTTTTTTCATTTTCATTTGTTTCCAGGTATCTTTTGATCTCTGTTTTGATTTCATCATTGACCCAGGAGTTGTTCAGCATCATGCTGTTTAGTGTTCATGACTTTGTAGGTTTTGGGGGGACTTTGTTGGTGTAAATGTTTATTTTTATTCCACTGTGGTCTGAGAAGGTACATGGTAGAATTTCAATCCTTTTAAATTTCCTTATGCTTGATTTATGACCAATTATGTGGTTGATCTTAGAATACATTCCATGCAGTGATGAGTAGGATGTGTATTCTGTGGTCTTTGGATGGAGTGTTCTGTAGGTATCAATTAAGTTCATTTTGTCCAAAGTCACATAGAGGTTCCGGATCTCCTTGCTGATTTTTTCTCCTGATGATCTGTCTAGGGTTGTGAGTGGGGTATTAAAGTCCCCAGTTATGATAGTGTTAGAATCAATATCTTTCTTTGGTTTTCCTAGAAGTTGCTTTATGAAAGTTGTTGCACCTATGTTGGGTGCATATATGTTTAGGATAGATATTTCTTATTGATGGAGTGGACCTTTTGTCATTATGTAGTGGCCTTCTGTATGTTTTTTGATTTTTAATAGCTTGAAGGGTATTTTGTCTGAGATTAAGATCACTACTCCTCCTTTCTTTTGTATT
>NW_007251257.1:23112-48939 GCF_000164805.1 Carlito syrichta
TGAAGGCAATAGATTGTTGCTGATGATATTTATCCATTTTGCCATTCTATGTCTTTCAGTGGTGAATTTAGTCCATTCACATTTAGGTTAATTATTGAAATGCAAGAGTTGATCCCTGTCATAAGGTTCTTACAGAGTTGTTCCTGTTTGTTGTCTTTCTTTGGGTTTTGCAGTTGGCTCATGTGGTTTTTAATCTCTTGCCTGTACTCTTGTGAAGAATGGTATTGTTCTTTTTTCTTTTTCTTCTGTGTTCAGTACTTTCTTAAGTGTTTCTTGTAGAGGTGGTCTGGTGGCAGCGTAGTTTCTTAGGGATTGGATATCTGGAAAAGATTTCAATTCTCCCTCACTAATGAAGCGTAGTTTGGCTGGGTAGGTTATTCTTGGTTGAAATTGTTTCTCTTTTAGAACTTTGAAGATAGGGCTCCAGGCTCTCCTAGCCTGAAGGGTTTCTGTGGATAAATCTGCTGCTATTCTAATTGGTCTTCCCTGGTAGGTAGTCTGACCTTTTTCTCTTGCTGCCTGTAGGATTTTTTTGTTTATAGCTACTTTGTTCAGGTGAATTGTTATGTGCCTGGGAGTTGGTCTTCTCATTTGTTGTCTTGCAGGAGTTCTCTGAATCTCTTGTGTTTGAATTTTTTCATCTGTGACGAGATGAGGGAAGTTTTCTTGAATGATTTCATGAAATGTTTGTTCCAGTGTGGCTTCTGTTTCTCTTTCTGCCTCAGGAAGCCCAATTACTCTTAGGTTTGGTCTCTTGAAGTGATCATTCATGTCTTGCAGGTTTTGTTCTGTCTTTTTGAGCTTCTTTTCTATGCTTTTGACCGTTTGGGTTAGTTCTGTGTTTTGGTCTTCGAGCTCTGAGATTCTTTCTTCTGCTTGGCTAATTCTGCTTTCCATGTTTATTAGTTTGTTTTTTATTTCCATCACAGTATTCTTTAATGCTGTTATTTCTGACATCAGCTCCTTCCTATTTTCCTCTTGTCCCTCCTCAATTTTTTAACTCTCCCTATTAATGTCTTGATGTCTGGGTTTGTTGCATGTAACTAGTCATTCTGGGGTCTCTTCACTGTTTGTGTTCCAGAATCTGTTTTCTCAGTGTCTGATCTCCCAGCGGTCTGTGTGAGACCTATATTCTTCTTTTTGTTTTTCTTCATTTGTGCAGTTTTTCCCCCTCCCTATTTTTTCCTTCCCTCCACATCACTGTCTTCTTTAATTCTGTTATTCAGGGGTTGAGGAATTGTATTTACTTCTGTTTCTTCAATCTCCTATTCTTTATGTATGCCCTCTTACTTTGTTCAGCTCTGGAGTTGCACTGTAGGTTGGGGGTGGTACTTTTTGCAGTTTTGAGATTTATTTAATGGGGGAGCTGTGATTCAAAATCTATCTGCAGGTCCTGGTATTCGCTGACAGGTATATGGATAATCTGAAACCCACTTCCCACTGCCTTGGAATCTGTCCATGCAGTGGGGCTGTAGGTTTATTCCCTGAAATAAAATGTGGTTAGCAGAGGGAAGAGAATGGAGCAGTCTGTGGGTTGAAGAGGGGGGTGGAGAGATAGAGGAGTAAGGGGGGAAACAAACATGTGCCAACAAATGGAGAGAGAGACCTATACTGAAACAGATAAAAACAATAGACCACAGCTACTGACGAATCAATTCCTATACCAAGAAAAAAAAAAAAAAAAACATACAGTGATGCTAACATACAAGGTAACCAACCACCTTATTAGTGTGCTGTTCCTCTATACAAAGATATGGTTTACAGAGAGAAGAAGTGAGAAGAAAAGGAAAAGGGGGGAAAAAAGGAACAATACAGTAGGAATAGAATTAAGTCATTAAACTAACAGAATCAATGAAGTACACTCTGAGACTTTTCATTTAAGTCCAATGTCCTTTCAGTTCTGATTTCTAGCTTTCTTTTCAAGCTGGTAAATTAGTTTGCAATATGCAGTTCAAGCTGGTAAATTAGTTTGCAATATGCTACCAGAGATCTGGTTTTTAGTTTATTCTTCTAGCAAATGCACTATATTAAAAGTCCAGCATGGATCTCTCCTATTTGCAAGTTTGACATCCAGGTAACTCATATATAAACTTAATTCTTGACCCCATAGCAGCATCTTTCATGAGTCCATTATTCAAATATTTAGTTAAAAGGTTCAGGGAACTGAAGGGCTTTCACAGAATTGGTGGCATTTTAATATTAAGAATGTATATCCATAATATAAAAGTAATCTTAAAATTTCTTATCCTGTTAATTATTATAAATCTTCTCTTCAGACAAGTATTTCATTGAAAAGTCACATGGAATATAAATACCCAAATATTCTGGTATCACTGGAAGACAGTCATTCAAGTACCATTCTCCTAAAACTTCATTACAGATAATTTAATTTTTTTTAAACCCTTGTATACTCAACATATTATTAACTAATGTTCATGAATCAGTAAAAAATCTTAAATTTAGTTTGCTATAAGCTTCTTGGCAAGAAGAACTGCTAGATCTGCCAGTTTAATTTCTCTCACTGAAAAAAAGAAATGGTCAACCCATCACAAAAGTACAGGCAAGCTTAGAGCAAAAAGAGCATAAGGGACACACAAAAATGAAAACATACACACATATAAATACAAAAAGTACAAAAGAAAGAAAGCAATCACCTAACAGCCCTAAGACAGGGATAAACTCTCACATTTCAGTAATCAATTTGAATGTGAATGGTCTAAATGCACCACTGAAGAGACACAGTGTGGTAAACCGAATGAAGAAGCATAATCCAGTAATCTACTGCCTTTAGGAAGTAAATCTCACTGCAAAGCACACCCACTGTCTCAAAGTTGGAGGATGGAAAATGAACTTTCAAAAGAGGGCAGGTGTAGCAATTCTGATATCATAAAAAGCAGGCTTCAAACCATCAAAAGCTAAAAAGGACACAGAAGGACACTACATAAAAATAAAGGACTCAATCCACCAGCAAGACTATTCATCATAAACATACATGCAAGAAACACAGGAGCAACAGACTTTATAAACCAATTACTCAGTAAACTAAGAGAGAACATTGATTCACACAATCAGAGTTGCAGACCAAAATACCCCACTAACAGCTTTAGACAGAACATTGAGGCAAAATAAACAACAAGGAGACCTGGAACCTCAACTCAACACTGGATCAAATGGATTTTATAGACATCTCCCTCAACCAACATCTAAAGAGTATACATTCTGCTCATTAGCACATGGAACATACCTCAAGATCATTCATATTCCTGAACATAAATCAAGTGTGAACAAATTTCAAAAGAAGAAAATAATACCATTAATCTTCTCAGATCACAGTGGAATAAAAATAAAAATTGCCAACAAGAAGATCCTGCCAAAACACACAAAGACATGGATATGAAACAACATGCTGCTGAATGACTTCTGGGAAAACACAGAAGTCAAGACAGAAATAAAAAGATTTCTGGAAACAAATGAAAACAAAGACACATCTTATCAGAATACCTGGTATGCCATGAAATCAGTGTTAATAGGAAAATTCATAGCATCGTACATAAACAGCAAGAAATCAGAAAGATCACAAGAAAGCAGCCTAACGGGGGCAATCCCTTCTGGTCCTCTCCCATTGTGGGAGCTTTTCTGTCATCTCAATAAATCCTGCATTCTCAATAAACAAAAACAAAAACAAAAAACCAAAAAAAAGCAAAACAAAACAAAGGAAATACAGTCTAAAGTTGCACCAAAAGGAGCTGGAAAGGCAAGATCATCTAAATCCTTACTTCAGTGAAAGAATCCAGAGGAATCCAGATCATCAAGATAAAATCATAGTTGCAGGATACAGAAGACAAAAAATATCTTAGAAAAGATAATAAGGCAAAGCTGGTTCTTTGAAATGATAAATAAGATTGACAGACTCCTGGTCAAATTTACTACAGAAAGGAGAAAGTCCAAATAATCACAATTAGAAATGCAAAAGGTGAAGTCAGACTGATCCTGAAGGAATTACAAAGATTATCAGAGATTACTATGAACACCTGTATGCAAATAAACTAAAAAGCCTAGAAGAAATTTAGACTATTCTGACATCACACAACCTCCCAAGGTCGAAAATAAGAAGAAATCAAAACCCTAAATAGACAAACAACAATCCAGAAAATCAACTAATAAATCAATTTCATAAGAAATCTCCCCACAGAAAAAGCCCCAGACCAGATGGTTTTCCCAGCTGAATTCTATGAGACATACAAGGAGGAATTGATACCAATCATACTGAAAGTATTCCAGGCAATCAAGAATTATGAAATTTCCCCAACTCATTTTAGGAAGCTAACATCATACTGATACCTAAGCCTGACAATGACCCAACAAGGAAAGAGCGTGATAGGCCAATCTCCTTGACCAACATAGATGCAAAAATTCTCAGCAAGATTCTAGCAAAGCAAATTGGATCCAAAAACACATCTTAAGGATCATCCACCATGACCAAGTGGGCTTCATTCTGGGGATGCAGGACTGGTTCAGCATTCACAAAACCATAAAAGTCAACTCCTCACATTGACAGATGTAAAACCAAGATCCACAAGATTGCAGATACAGATCATAGATACAGAAAAAGCATTTGACAAAATCCAGCAGCCCTTCTTGATAAGAACCCTCCAGCACCTAAGCACAGAAGGAAGATCCCTCAAAACAGTAAAAGCCATTTATGATAAATTCACAGCCAACATTTTGCTCAGTGGTCAGAAGTTGGAAGCATTCACCCTAAGAATGGGAACAAGACAAGGATGCCCACTCTCACCCTAACTGTTCAACGTGGTGCTGGAAGTCCTAATCAGAGCAAGAGAAGGAAATCAAGGATATCAAAATAGTAAAAGAGGAAGTTAAGCTATACCTCTTTGTGGACAGTATGATTCTATACATTGAAAACCATAGGGAGTCTGTCAAAAGCCTCCTCACACTGATAAATGCCTTCAGTAAAGTCTCAGGGTACAAAATCAACATACAAATGATAGTTGAATTTCCATCATGCAGACATGCAGATAACCAAATAGAAAGCACAATCCCATTCACAATAGACATAATAAAATGAAATACCTTGGCATCCACCAAACCAGAGACGTTAAACACCTTTACAAGAACTACAAAACACTGCTCGAAGTAATCAAGGTTGACACAAACAAATGGAAAAAACCTTCCATGCTTATGGATTGGAAGAATCAATATTGCCAATATGTCTATCCTATCCAAGGCAATCTACAGATTCAATCAAATAGCCAACATCATTTTTTATCAGATTAAGAAATGGCAATACAGAAATTCATGTGGAAACAGAAAAGAGCACAAATAGTCAAAACAATTCTCAGCAAAAGGAACAAAGTGGAAAGTATCACACATTCAGACATTAAACTTTATTACAAGGCTTCAGTAACCAAGTATTGGTACAAGAATAAACACATAGACTAATGGAATAAGACAGTAATTTTGGAAGCAAAAACATGCCTCTCAACAGACTCATATTCAACAAAGTCACCATTGACAATCTCCAGAGAAAGAAAACCATATATAGCAAATGGTGCTGGGAAAACTGGATAACCACATGCAGAAGAATGCATGCACATGCAGAAGGATGAAACTAGACTCCTACCAATTACTACATACAAAAATCAATTCAAAATGGATCAAAGACCTAAACATAAAACTTCAAACTATAAGAATCCTAGAAGAAAATTTAGAAAACACTCTTTTGCACAATGGAATAGGCAACAAATTCTTGACCAAGTCTCCAAAAGAGCATGTCATAAAAGTTAAGAGAGACAAGTGGGAGCTCATCAAACTGAAAACCTACTGCAGAGCAAAATAAATCATCAAGAGAGTAAAGAGACAACTCACAGAATGAGAAAAAATATTTGCTAATTATGCATCTGACAAAGGACTAACATCAGGATCTACAAGAAGCTGAAATGAAGAGAGAAGAAAAAATCAAACAATTTCATTTAAAAGTGGGCAAAGAACATGAACAGACACTTCTCACAAGACAACATATATGCAGCCAACAGACACATGAAAAATGCTCAACCTCACTGATCATCAGAGAAATACAAATCCAAACAGCAAATGAGATACCACCTAACTCCTGTGAGGATGGCTATTATTAGTAAGTAAAAAAACAAGAATTGCTGGTGTGAATGTGGAGAAAAGGGAATGCATCTAAGCTGTTGCGTGTGAGTGCAACCTAGTTCAACCTCTATGGAAAGCAATGTCACAAATCCTAAAAGAAATAGAAATTTAACTTCCATACAATCTTGCAATCCTTCTCCTGGGAATATAATATATCCAGAGGAAGATAAATTGTTCTACAAAAAAAGACACTTGTACATGCATGTTTATTGCTGCTCTATTCACAATAGCAAAAATATGGAACCAACCCTACTGCCCATTGAATGTGGACTGGATAAAGAAAATGTGGTACATAGAGATGATGGAATATTATGCAACCATAAATAAAAACAAAACCATAGACTTCACAGCAAATTGAATGGAGCTGGAGACCATCATACTTAGTGATCTGTCACATAAATAAAGACTTGAATACTGCATGTTCTCATTCATAAGTCGGACCTGAACAGTAGTCACATAAACACAAGGACGGAATCAGCATTTTCTGGGCACTGTTAGGGGAGGGAGAGAGAGAGAGGAATGAGTCGGGCACAAGAGTACCTTGTTCACTACTGGTGGAGTGAAGACCCTTAGGAAGCTCAAACTTCACCTTCATGCAGCCTACTTATGTAGTTAATCCTCTCTTGTAACCCACATCTCTAATAAAATAAAATGAAATAAAAAGAAAAAACAGTGCATGCATAATAATTTATTTTAGTATTTACCAGGTATTACCTTAGAATATTAAATACAAATTCTTATGATTTTCTTGTTTATTTTGTGAATGAATTTAAATTGAGAAATGAACTTCAGTGTTTCCTGGATGTAAAATTTTAAAAGATGCTTCAAAAATTGGGCCTCTCCTATAAATTTAGTGTGTGGTTGTGTGTGTGTGTGTGTGGTGTGTGTGTATATATATACATACACACATATATACAAATATACATTCTTTCAGACAGACCTTGGAGAATAATAGATACAGAACTTTACCCAGGTTGGACTGAATAGAATATCAATCCATGATTAATGGTACGGTTGGGGCTACAGAGTACTAGGGAGAATTTTGTCACTGCATGGAGACTACCATAATCTTATTCCCAGTTACTCTTTTTAACCAAAAAATAATGCAATTATTTATAGCACAAAAGGTGATAAGAAAGATAAAAGAGTGAAAACTAAGATTTTTCATATGCTTATAATTTTAGTGTTAAAATGAACCTGTATTTTGCAGTGACTGTGAAATTGTTAATAATTCTTCTAGGAGAAAAGGCAGAAAAATTGACTTCCTGTGTTTGCTCGTGATAACATGACTTGGCCTATAGGGTGTTTTGATTCAAATTGGTGAATTTGTCAAATTAAACGTTAACTATATGTTGTTTATTCTCCTCACTAAAATTTTAGAAAATGTAGGGCAAGAGTCATCTTTTATCATTAGTACTTACTCAGCATAAGACAATTACTGTCATAAGACAATTAAGTTCAACCTGAATTATTAATCACACATTAGAAAGTTATTTCACAATTCTAGTATTAAAATAAACTTCTATATTAATAAATTATTAGAAATGAAAATCAATATATAATACTCAGAGGTTTTATAAAATAAATATTGCATATGACTTGCCTAATACAAAATAAAGTTTGTAAAATATTAACACAGCAGAAGTTGTTTCTCTTCTCTACTTCCAAAAACTCTAGAGTTATCTAGACCCTCAGATTAAAACTCAGTTCTCCAGAAAGTTGAACTCTCACCAACTTATCATTATTTCACGGAATTTTCTTAATATATTTTACATTTCCTGCTTTCTGTTTTTTCTTTTAATTTTTAGCTTTATTTAATCCACCTAAAGAATATACCTCTGGCCCAAAGAGAATAATTATTGTGCATACCTCATAAAGTAATTGGCAGAATTAAATGAGCCAATAAGGAGCAAAAAATTAGAATAGGTCTGCAACATGATAATTGTTGAAAAATTTTATTTTAGCTTCTACTATCCTTCTTTCACATCTATTAATAGCAGTAAAAGCATTTGAATACATGAGTTTCTATTATTTTCAAATATATAAGTGAATATTTAATTTTATCTTCAAACCCTTGGTGATTGTAGTTATTTAATTTCACAGAAGAATGAAAGTTCCAAAATCCACATCAGCTTGACACTCTATTCATCAAACTAAAGGCCTTAATTCTCTTCCAAAGCAAACCATTCCTGTTTAAAATCATAATTATTAACCCAGATTTTCTATATTGCTCAAATATGCATGAGAAAAGTATTTTAATTTTCAGAAAATTATGAAGTAATATTCAGCTGTATCAAACTAATTGAGTACCAGGTGGGGGAAATTTTAATATGAAAATGCAAAAAGTACATGTATAACTACTTTTTAGTAGTTTTGAGAGGGTATGCATAATAGAAAGCATTTACAGGAACTTTTTTCGTTTACTATTGTCAATACCTTCATTTCCCAGAGAAAAACACAACCTTCTGGATGGTATCCTTAAGAGCTTGCTTCACTTGCTGGTTCCTCAAGGTGTATACGAATGGATTCATCATAGGAGCAACGGAAGTATTGAGAATAGCTACTCCTTTGGTTAATGATGCTTTTTCTTTTGCAGAGGGATTAGCATACATGAATATGCAGCTTCCATAAAAAATGGAAATGACAATCATATGAGAGGAGCATGTAGAAAATGCCTTTTTTCTCTGACTAGCAGAAGGAAGTTTCACAATTGTCCTGATGATGAACATGTAGGATAGAATTATCAATGCCAAGGTGAAAAGCAAAATCACAATTGCAGAGTAAAAACCAATCACTTCTAGGAGCCATGTGTCTGAGCAGGATAATTGCAATAGGGGGAAATAGTCACAAGCAAAGTGATCAATGACATTGGAGCCACAGTAATCTAACTGGAGAAAAAGAACCACTGGTGGGAAGATATTTAAGAAGCCTGCCAACCAGGCACAAAAGACCAGCAGTATGCAGACTCTCTTGTTCATGATGGTTGTATAATGCAGGGGTTTGCAGATGGCTATGTAACGATCGCAAGACATGGCAGTGAGCAGGTAAAATTCAGTTATACCCAGGAAGATGAAGAAAAACAACTGAGCTGTACAACTATTGTAAGAGAAAGTTTTGTCTCTGGTGACCACTGTGCCCAGAAATCTAGGGATACAAACAGTCGTAAAGGTTATTTCTAATACAGAAAAGTTCCTGAGGAAGAAATACATAGGAGTCTGTAGATGGGAGTCTACCAAGGTGACAATGATGATGGTTAAGTTTCCAGTGATACTTAATATGTACATGATAATTAAAAAGAGAAAAATCACAATCTGAAGTTCCGGGTCATCTGTTAGGCCTAGAAGAATAAATTCTGCAGGTACGGTGAAGTTTCTCATTGTTGGTCTTTATTTTCCTCTTTTAACAGAAAATGTATGTTCCCCTATAGAATATAAAACACAAAGATAAATAATATTGAGAGTAGAATATAACATTTAAAAAAATGCCTATTATAAAAATAACGTTGTAAAAATTATAGATATTTTCCCATATCCATAATTATAAATGATCTATAAAATATTGAAAATATTTTCCGTCAGCAACCCTCTCCAATTTTCATTCCACCTTTCATACAAGGAACAAATATTATCTAAAATTAAATAGCAACCTCTCTTCATTGAAAATATACTGTTACAGGTAAGGATAAAAATTTCTGGTGCTAATATTTAAACAGAAGCTATTTCTTCTAAAATGTATGTAACATTAAACTTTTAATAATTTTTTTAAATACTTAATTTTTTTGAAAAAACATGAAAATAATCTAATTGACTTTTTTCCACAATATTATTAAAAATTCTGGAAGATAGCATAATCCAAATACAGAGTTTGAAAAATTTCAGAGATTATTTAGGCCTACCTTCAAATGTTGTTTTTTGGGAAACTAAGTCTCATATAGTTTAGAAAAGTTTCAGAAGGTTAAACAACTAGTTATGATAGTAATCATCCCACTTTATAAAATATATGCAATCATGGAAGTGTTTTGTTGGCATTGTCTTCTGAATCATGTAAGAAGCTGGTTGATGCTATTCGCCTTCTTCTCTCTCTCTCTCTCTCTCTCTCTCTCTCTCCCTCTCTCTCTCTCTCTCTCTTTCTCTTTTCTAACATAGGCCATAAAAACAAGAAAGGAAAACTTCTGTTGCAAAAACAAATAATTGCCTAGAAACATTTTAATTTCACAGTGCACAATTCAGTTTTCTTGTTTATTTTTTTACAATACTGCTATAGCAAGTTAAGAAGAAGGTGGTCAACATAACATTTACAGGGGAGCAGATATTCTTTCAAATAGGAGATGCCTTTTTGTAATCTTATTTCTATCACAGCATAACATTTAACTTAAGAAAAGAAAAAAGAACAAGCCAAGACTTACTGTCGTGTTGTTGCTTTCTGAATCCAGTAATAGTCTTCTTAGTAATAAACAACTATGTAATTTTCAACATAAAAGGGTTTCAAGTCAATAGACATATGTGTAAATAATATTTTTAAATATTTAAATAAAATGGAATAATATTTACTTACTTCCTGGTTCTCAGTAATTTAGTGTGAAATTTTACTACCTAACTGTCTTAAACAGTCATGTAATTTCAGATCTGATAAATTGATTTAAGAATTTATTTGATTTCCTTTGTACTCTCAGAATGAGTGTGATGATTTAACTTTTTCATGGCTTTCAGAAATTATGGTTTAAGTAGTCCTTGTTTCTGGACTAGTAATATTTGACCCACAATATCTTTAATTCCGGATATTGTAAAATTGTTGGAGCATCTTATCATATTACAATTAATTCTTGCTTTTTCTCTCTCACACAAGACCCATTTATAAACACAGTTATCCCTGAACTGACTAGTAAAGTACACTGCCATTTTCCCCTTTTCATATAATATACAAACACTGGTTAAAACATTTTACTTTGCATGTATGCAAATATTTTAAATAAATGTTTTGCAATCCTTTGATCATATATCCATAAAATCTGAGTAATTCTTCTCTTTGCTTTCAGAGAATGTTATATTTCCCTGCAAGTGCTAATCTGAACAACAGAAAATAAGGAATGTTCCTCTCTATGCAATCCACACGAATGGAGTTGGACTTATTTTATCTGTGTCCTTCTTGTTGACTCATGGGAGTTCATTAAGTAAACAAAGAGTGCCAAAGTGAAACATTATTAAAAGATACAGATGAATCATTGACATTGTCCTTTTTAATAACTATTGATAAGAAAGTATAAAAGCATATTATTGATGTAAATGAGGCAGATGTATAAACCATGTGCAATATTGAGTATATGAAAGTTTGATTTAAAATTTGATTCTTCTATAACTGCACAAGTTCATATTTTTTCCCCAAAAGTTCTGGACCTATCTTTAAGAGAATTCGTGTATATAAATCCCTTCAATTTCTGCAATGAAGAGAAGAGATCATTACTGTACCACAATAAAATGATCAATAACACTGTTTTAAATTTCTAGTATGAGTTAATTGTTTTCTGATATGGATAATTTTATGGACCTATGAAGAGTTTTATTATTGTACTGGTCCTTTGAATTTAGGGAAATCCTTTTCATGCTTCATGACTAATGCCGCAGCAATGTTTGTTAAAAGTTGCATTTATTGTCTTTTGATAAGTTTTCTTTGCATATAATTTACTTTTGTTAGATTTTTGTTAATAGTTATATATATAAAACATCTCATTAAAAGAATATTCATGAATTAAAAAATAAATGCTTGAAAATCTGAGATCAAATAATTTTAATGTATTTATTTCTAAATTTTCTTCATTGGAAGATACAAGTTTTATAACCAGAAAAGAGATACTCCTATACTATATACACATATATGTAATATAAATTTTATATTTAACAATCTCTTCTTATTTTCTTTATATGTATAAAAACTGGCATAAGCTTGTAGCATTTGATCTTAGAAGAGCTGATTGTTAAAATAATTTAAAGATAAGAGTATTTGAAAGCAGGACAAAAGATAAAAAATAGGAAACGATAAATAAGCCACTAGTTAACACATAGGACAATACAAAGACATTGAAATATGTTGAATTTATAATTGATAAACATTTAGAACAGATACTGAAAATATTTCTTTAACATACTTATGTAAAAACTGTGGAAGTGTTTGTGTACTTAGGAAACTTTTATTCCTTTTTATTTTTGTATTTGCATAATGATTGCTTTTATATTTTATTTCTGAACTCCTTAGCAATAGTATATATAGTAATTATTTTTTGAGATATACTGATTACTGGGTATTGACTAAATGTTTCTCTTATCTCATTTTTTCCAGACAAACACAAAAACCTTATGAGGCAACTTCTATTCATGTAAAGAGCTGAATGAAGAAAGAAGTGAATTACCTTGTTTCCATCATGTGTGATTGTTCGCAATGTAGTCTTTACTAACTTTTTTTAAAGACAAAGGTTTCTATTAGAAAATATGCATAGTTTTATAGTATAGCTGACCCTTGAAAAACATGGGTTTAAATTATACAGGTCAACTTCTTTGTGGATTTATTTCCAATAAATGCATTGGGAAAATTTTTGGAGATTTGCAACATTTTTTAAAAACTTGCAGACAAACCACATAGACTAGAAATACTGAAAAAATAGGAAAGAATTTGGTATGCCATGAATGCATAGAATAAATGTAGATATTAGTGCTTCTTATCATGTACTACTATGAGATATACACAATTTTATTATAAAAAATTATAAAGCATTAAAACTTACACAAACAGACCATGCGTGGAGTCATCCCCAGTTAAGAAAAATGCAAATATGCAGTATTAAATCATAACTGCATACAATTAGCTGTAGTACACACTGAACTACTGTAATAATTTTGCAGCCATTTTATTGCCATATCTACTTCAAATGCTGTGTGATGCTACTTCTTTCTGTGTAAGCAGTTGCTTTCTCCGGTACATTGAGTATCACAGTAAAAGTGATCTCTAATGGTTCTCATGTATTTTTTGGTTCTCCTTAGTGCAGTACCATAAAGTTTGAACAACATTACCATGAAGCCCATGTGAAGTGCCGCTAGCAAGGCCAGAAGTGCTCCCAAGAAGTATTAAAAAGTGGACGTTACAAGAAAAAGCTGATTGCTTGATGACTACCATAGATTGACCAGCAGCTGCAGTTGTCCACAGTTTAAAAATACATAAAAAAGAAAAGAAATTAGTAAAGCTATCACTGCAGCTATGATCCAAACTTTTTGAGAAATACTTTTGTATCTTACATTGAAAATACAGTTTTTATGCAGGTGCAACATCGCTATAAGAAAGGTATAAACATTGACTCTGATTTGGGGAAAAGTGAGGTCATTTTATGAAAAATTAAAGCAAAAGAAAGGTCAAGGTTATAAAGCTGGAGAATTTAATGCCAGAAATGAAAAGTTTGATAATTTTAGAAAGAGATTTGGCTTTAAAAAAAATGTCAAGATGGCAGGAGAAGCGGCTTCTGCTGACCAAAGGGAGCAGACGACATTGAGAAAAGCATTGAGGAAAAAGGATATCTGCTTGGGAAGGTTTTTAATGCAAATGTAAGTACAATATTCTAGGAAAAAAATTCTCAAAGGGCATTTATTAGTAGGGAAGAGCCGAGCACCAAGATTTAAGGTAGAAAGGAATAGGTAAACTCTAATTTTTGTGCAAATCCAGTTATGTTTATGGTCAGGACTGACCTTATTTAGAAAGCCTCGAACTCCTGATCCTTGAAGGGAGAAGATAAACAGGAACTGCCAGTCTTTTCATTGTAAAACAAGAAGACCTGGACAAGAACATTTTTCTGAATTGGTTTCATTGATGCCTTATCCCTAAAGTCAGGGTATACCTTGCCATTAAGGAACTGCCTTTTAAAGTTATTTTGGTATTTGACAGAACCCTAAAAGTTCATTGGTGAAGGTATTGAAGTAAGCTACTTGCTCCCAAACACAAAGTCTCTAAATTCAGCCTCTAGATCAGGGAGTCATAAGGATCTCTAAGACTAAACATGACACTCTATGGAAGAATTGTCCGTGCTATGGAAGAGAAGCCTGATAGAACATCATGAAAGTCTGGAAAGATTGCACCATTTTAGATGTTATTATTATTATAGAAATGTAGTGAAAGCCATCCAGCTCAAAACAATTGATTACCGCTGGAGAAACCTGTGCCCAGATGTTGTGCATGACTTCACAGGGTCAACAATAGAGCCAATGAAGAAAATCATGAGAGACTGTGGAGATGGCAAAAAAGTTGGAGGATCAAGGGTTTCAACATCTGGATCTTGGAAAAATTTAAGAGTGAATAGTCACCACACTAGAGGACTAAACAGGAAATGCCTTAATGGAGCACGAGCACTTCCAAAACAGTGCCAGATGATAAGGAAGAAGACGTCGAAGAAGACATTGAAGAAGTCGTGCCAGAAAACAAGTCGACACCCTTCTGTAACATGGGCACTGAAACCAAAGGAAACAATGGAAGAATGATTGGTACGGTATAAAAATACTTTAGAGAAATTAAGAGGCAAAAGCCTTATAAGTTATGATGTATTTCTGTAAAGTTGTGCCAAGTGAGTCTGCCTCTCTTAATTTTTCTGCCACCTTGTCCATCTTTTCTGCCACTCTTGAGACAGCAAGAACAACCCCTTCTCTTCCTCCTCCTTAGATTACTCAACCTGAAGACAATGAGGTGAAGAACTTAATGAATATTTTCCTTTTCTTACAATGTTCAAATAATCTTTTCTTTTCTTTAGCTTACTTTATTGTAAAAACACAGTATATAATATATACGACATACAAAATACATGTTACTTAATCGTTTGCATTATCAGTAAGTCTTCTGGCCAACAATAAGCTAATAGTAGTTAAGTTTTAGAGGAATGAAAAGGTGTACACTAATTTTGACTGCACAGGGTTTAACTTCCCTAATCCTTGTGTATTTCAAAGACCAGCTGCATACGCTCCAAGACAGTCATTACTGTTTTTTTGATTATTACTACAAATAAAATTAGTTCCCATATTTGATGAAGACAGGCCCAATATAAAATAATGATTACCATTTTTTTGAGGGCACTCATTTGAAGGACTATGCTAAGGCTTTATGTACTTCTCTTACTGACTTTTTACAATAACCATATGATAAGTTAAAGGAAACTGACACTGAGAGAGGTTAGATGACATAGACAAGATCATCCAACTAGTAAATGGTAGAATTGTAATTTTTTAGTTTTCTGTCTGAAACTGAAGCCTGTGCTGTTCATTATACATATATTCAGTGAAGAGGATCAAACTCAGAGACAATGATTTTTTCTGAAAATTAATAGAGAAATAAGCTATCGTGACAAGTTTTTATATGTAAACTGAAATATTCAAAACAGTTATATTCTTGGACATCCACTAGACAAAAAGAAAATAAAATAATGTTATAATAGTTATTATAAATTCCTTACTTTCTGGAGTTTGCAGCATTTGTAAGAAGTTTTTAAAATTTAATACACTTATGCTTAATTGATGTTTACATTATCAGTAAGGCTTCTGGCCAACAATAGACTATTAGTAGTTAAGTTTTAGAGGAATGAAAAGGTATGTGCTAATTTTGATTGCATAGGGGTTTCAAGAAAGTGTCTTGGTGTTTAATGGGTATAAAAGTGGGAGCAATTAAAGTTGTTTGATATCTTCTAAAAACTGGGAAGAATCTTTTTTTTTTTTTTTTGAGTTGGAGTCTCACTCTGTCACCCAGACTGGAGTGCAGTGGCCGCTCCTGACCACTGCAGCCTCGAACTGCTGGGCTCCAGCGATCCTTCCACCTCAGCCTTCCAAGTAGCTGGAACTACAGGCGCGCGCTACCACGCCCGGCTCATTTTTGATTTATTGTAGAGATGAGGTCTCGTCAAGTTGCCCAGGCGGGTCTCGAACCCTCAGGCTCAGGCAATCCACTCACCTGGGCCTCCCAAAGTGCTGGGATTACAGGCTGAACTACTGAGCCCGGCAGGAAGAATCTTTTAAAGAAAACAATCCATAAAAAAAAATTATAGAAAATATAAATGAAGAAAAAATATCAACCTACTTCAATGGAAAAACAGGTGTAAGATATGGCATAAATCAATCTAATGGAGAAGAAGAACATAACATTTTCTAATCCAAAGCAAGAGGACCTCTGAAGAAATTTTAATCACTGATAGTACTATTCTGTTTTCAATGAGAGGTGCTGCTATGTGAATAATGACCCTGAAGATTAAAAAAAAAAAAAAACAATAGGTAACAGTTAGCAAGCATTTACCTGCCAGCCATTTGCTGAATACAGTAGTTTTCCCTTATCCTTATCCGTGGGGCTGAGTTGCAAGACCCCCACTGAATGACTGAGACCACAGATAGTACCAAACCCTATAAATATTATGCATAAATTTATCTCCCCTTCTTCACAATTTCATGAATAGAAGATTCATACTCACCATAGATCTTCACAACATCAGCATACTTTTTTCTTTTCTTATTGAGTTGAAGACTTTCTTTTAAAGGAAACACTTAACAACTTCTCTTTAACAGATTCGAATTGGCAGCATTACTACTCTTGCATTTAGGGGCTATTATTAATTAAAATGTGGTTTACTTGAACACAAGCACCGTGATAGTACAACATTCGGTCTAAGGACAAATAGGGTGATTCACATTTTGGGACAGAACATTACTCAAAATGGCATTCAGTTTAAAACTCAGAAACTGCATATATCTGGAATTTTCTACATAATATTTTCAGACTGTGGTTTACCATAAATAACTGAAACCATGGAATGTTGGACCAAATAACAAGAGCTTCATATACTTATTAGGTAACCAAATATTCGTAAGTTTATAAAGAAATGAGACGCAAGACAATAGCCTCCTTGACGAGACAGAGTTCATCCTAACATCCAAAGCTCTTATTACTTGACTAAGTCATCATGCTAAGGTAAAACACCCTATATCATGAGAGTAAAACCATCATGATGATAGTGGGTCTATCTAGCCTCGATTCTTTGTTGAGTAGCAATTACATTGGTCTGTAGCCAAACAGGTGGGGAAGAAGACACATCGTTTCAGCATGCATTCAATGAGCACTATTCTCCTTACGGTTTATATTTGGTTTGTCCAACTATTTCATTGGCAACTTGATGGAGGACTGCTTGCAAGGAAGGCTGCATCTGCTGGTCGGGTAGGAAGTTGTTCCAAGCTTCTGTGAACCAGATAATGGCCAAGGACTTGCAGGAAAATCTGTCTTTCATTCCATAAGCTTTATCAGACACTAATATTATATCTGAATATCATTTCTTAATAAAAAAACAGTTTCCACATATTTTATAATTGATCTCAAAATAAGCATAATATTATATCAAGTATTAGTTTAAAAAAGCAATCATGTCTAATTTTCTTAAGTTCTTACTGATGACCTGAAGAAAGTTGAAGGTCAACTATCATAACTCATAAGTTCAACAAATACTTCTCAACTCATTTAACCATTAAAAAACGTGTCTCATTGCTTATGATTTGTTGGGTAATTTTAGATATACATTCACCAAATTAAGACCTAATATTTTGATGGAAACCAAAATACAAATATGTGTAAATGCGTTTTTTTTCTTATTGCAAGAGTAGCACACACAGAATATTATGGCTAAGAAAAAGATTTTAATTTTATGAGTTCGAATAGAATCACAGCTTTTGTTTGCACATGGCAAGACAGTTTAAAAGCATAAAATCCAGTCACATTATTTGTGTAACAGCATTGAACAACTCGTTTGGCAACTGGAAAAATTATTACTGTGTATGTCATAGAGGATACAAAGAAATAATTACATTTGTGTGCTTAGTAATATGTCTAATATTTTAAAGTACTACCTACATGTTAGATAATAGTCACACATCTATTTATCTATCTGAGGCTTTGCGATTTTATATTTTTTCTTTTTTTCCTTTTTTTTTTTTTTTGAGTTAGAGTCTCATTCCGTCACCCAGTCTGGAGTACAGTGGCACACTCACAGCACCCCAGCATCGACCCACTGGGCTCTGGTGATCCTTCTGCCTCGCCTTCCATATAACCAGAACTACAGGCGTGCGCTACTATGCCTGGCTAATTTTCTGATTTTTTGTAGAGATGAGGGCTCGTCAAGTTGCCTGGGCTGGTCTTGAACCCACAGGTTCAGGCAATCCACTCCCCTCGGCCTCCCAAAGTGCTGGGATTATAGGCTAAGCCACCAAGCCCGGCCTATTTTTTTCTTTACCTGTTATCTCTATCACAGCTGTTATCCTAGTATAAGAAATCAAAATAATAATTATCCTAACTTTCTTATTGGTATTACTTTCTAAATTATTAATGTTATGAGCAAACCTACTATTATTTAGAACTTAATATACTTATGTATCTATAAACACGTTCTTCATGGACACATAACACATAAAATTGTATTGTGATTATACATTTACTTATTTTTTCCTCTTACTAAAAATACATGAAGTCAAGAACAAATCTTTCCAATTACTGAATCATTTTTGAAATTTTTTTTATTTTAAAGATGTGAGGTACAATTCAGGATTACTTATACAAGTTGAATCATTTCTTTAGCAGACACATTTAAAATAAATAAATAAAAGACATATGAAAGATATTTGAAACTATTTAAAACATAGGTACATGTTCATCTTTAAGATGTCATAGATTCCTAAAGATGAAGACCCTAGAAGAGATGTCCCAATATTAATTTCTCATATTAGAATGCATTCATTTTCAGATCTTAATACTTGAGATATAAAAGGCAAATAATTTGAGTCCATTAAAATTTGTATAATTAATTTTCATTATTTTGCAAGTATTTGAGATCATTTTTTGCATTTTACTTTGTAAGTTACAGTAGTATATAAATTTAGAACTAAAGTGAGTTAGACTCAAAGTCTTGTTTTCTCTTTTTTTTGAGTTAGAGACTCACTCAGTCGCCCAAGCTCAAGTGCCTTGGCATGCTCACAGCCATGACAGCCTCGACCCCTGCTGGGCTCAGGTGATCCTTCCACCTCAGTCTTCCAAGTAGCTGGGATTATAGGTGTGGACCACCATGACCAGCTAACTTTTTGATTTATTGTAGAGATGAGGTTTCGCCAGGTTACTCAGACTGGTCTCGAACCCATGAACACAGGCAGTCCTCTCACCTTGGCCTCCTAAAGTTCTGGGATTATAGGCGTGAGCCACTGCACTCGGCCTAGACTCAAAGTCTTCTAATCAATATCATTTGAGAGACATGAGAGAGAAATGAACATTTGAAGGTGAAATTTTTCCAAAGTATAGTCATCAATCAGTGACTTATACCTCAATTGAAATAATTAATTATTGAATTGATACTCATTTAATTTAAATGATTGCAGTGCAACCCAAATTTATTTTTGTAATTTAAATGAGGAATTTAATTGACAGAGAATAAAAGGGGCATGCACAAAATGTTACAAAGTATAAAGCTCTCCATTTAAAGTACAATGCAATAGAACACATTACCTCTAGGGAATGAAGTCAATAAACAATGATACAGAGTATGTAGAGTCATTGCAATATTCATTTTGAAAATACAGACAAAATAAGGTAAAATTTAAAACTGCAATTAAGAAAAAATTTTATTTTAAAGGTGTTGGGTACAATTCAGGATTTGATATAAAATTGTCGTATTACAGGTAAAGTTTGGACCTCACTTTGGTCCCCACTTTACCTGGTTTGAGATCAGGTACTTTTATAAGTGAATTGTGCCCCTTCCTTCCCTTTCCTGGCAATTTTCCACTACTGCCAATTCCTTTCTTATAGTATTATAATATTGTTCAGGGTCTGCTTCTGATGGAGAACATGTGGTACACAGTTCATGTTTCTGTGATAGATCACTCAGTATTCTAGACTTTAAGTCCATTCAGATTGCTGTGACAGGATCTACAAAGAACTCAAATGTGTCAAAAAGAAAAAAAACAAACAGTCCTATTAAAAAGTGGACAAAAGATATGAATAGACACTCCTCAAAATAAAATTCTATATTTGAAGTACAATATGACACATGTGCATTTTAGGAACTGATATAAACAGTATTAAAACTATTTTGTTATATCTAGAGTATGTCTTAAATGTGTATCTTTTCAGAAAATTCTATAAAATTTTTAAGAAAATTTTAAATTTTCTTTAAAAATTGAATTTTACTTTATTTTAAAATAAGACAATAATGCATTTGAAAAACTTAGGTGTGGAAGTAGAAGAAATGGACTGATAGAATATCAGATTATAATGTGGCACATTAAAAAATGATGAGAAAACTAAGAATACTTACACAGATATTCGGGACTTTCAAGATTTTACTTAATTGCTTTTTATAGTGTCTTTTATTTTTGACAAAAATGTTTCATTTATTTGTATAAAACACAACTTTATGGACCACATCTTTGAAGGCTTGTTTTACCTGCTGGTTTCTCAGGGTGTAAATGAAGGGGTTGAGCATGGGGGCAACAGAAGTATTGAGAATAGCAACTCCTTTTGTCAATGATGCCTTTTCTTTTGCAGAGGGATTAGCATACATGAATATACAGCTTCCATAAGAAATAGAAATGACAATCATGTGAGAGGAACAGGTGGAAAAAGCTTTTTTTCTCTGACTGGCAGATGGAATTCTCAAAATAGTCCTGATAATGTACATGTAAGATAAAATCACTAATGCCAAAGTGAACAACAAAGAAATCAAAGCAAAGTAAAAACCAATGACTTCTAGGAGCCATGTGTCTGAGCAAGAGAGTTGTAAGAGGGGAAAATAGTCACATACAAAGTGATCAATGACATTGGAAGCACAGTAATCCAGCTGGAGGAGAAGCATGAGGGGTGGGAAAATGGTAAGAAACCCACCCACCCAGGCACACAGCACAAGCAGGGTGCAGAGTTTCCTGTTCATGATGGTTGTGTAATGGAGGGGCTTGCAGATGGCAACATAGCGGTCATAGGACATGGCAGTTAGAATATAAAATTCAGTCACCCCCATGAAGATAAAGAAAAAGAGTTGGGCTGCACAGTTGTTATAGGAAATGGTCTTATCTCTGGTGATAATCGTCCCCAGAAATCTAGGGATACATACAGTTGTAAAGGAGATTTCTAAGAAAGAGAAGTTCCGGAGGAAGAAATACATGGGTGTCTGCAGATGGGAGTCCATCAAGGTTAGGGTGATGATAGTCAAGTTTCCAGCAACACTTAACATGTATGTGATAAATAAAAAGAGGAAAATCACAATCTGAAGGTCAGGGTCGTCAGAAAGGCCCAGAAGAACAAACTCTGTGACTACTGTATGGTTCATGTTACTCTCCCTCCCCCACCCCCCACCTATCTCACTTCCTCTCTCCTTTTTTTCTTCCTTTAAAGATATTTTGGTAGAAAGAGAATAAAAAGGAAGAGAAGAAAGGTATCATTCATTATGATTGAGATCATTGTTATTGATAACATTCTGAAATATCTTCTACAATCCATGGCAATTTTATTTTGACTATCTTGTTTACATTATGTTTTAGTTGATTTTTGAGTAGTTTATTTACTAGATATTTTATTTTAAATCTAGCAGAAGTTAGGAAATCATCATACAATAAATCACATCATTGAAAAGGATGAATAAAATACATAATTATTGCTTTGTGTCCAATTTATGCAAAATAGCATTACCTTATTTGTTGAAACAATCACATGAAAAATACACTTTTCTTTCTTTTTCCATCATGTATATATTAAAGGATACTGCCACCTAAAAATAAAATAGATCATCTTAATTACATCAAAAGTTAAAAGTGAAAATTTGATGACTAAGATGACTCATTACTTTCTTTAGAATCTGAGAAACCACTTAGTGATTTTTAGCAAATAAAATATATATCCATTTTAACAATCAAATGTTTAATTTAAGTATTAATTTATTCTTAATATTAATGATTTTCATCTAATTTTCAAGATGAGAACTTCGTATATATAATATATAATGACTATTTACAATAAGATAAACTATTTAGCGGATATGTTCCATGTTTGTCTCATAATTTCATCAAAATCTTTAATGTTTTACGTCTTCAGTGACTCATGAGAGATTCACATCTAGAGAGTTATTTTTATTTTTGAACTAAAGGAACATGCAGTATTTATTCATTTTTCATTTTGCTCTGTAGTACAAATTGAGAAAGTAACTACTTGCCTTAGATCTCAGTTCCATCACTTGGATTGTAGCACAATGCGTTTTCCAGTTGAACATTCTTACTGAGTCTTAAGCTTTGTGGAAAATGTTTCTTCCCTAGTAATTTTGTCCCACATGAGATTCTTGATCCTTACGGATCCACTCATTCATAAGAATATCCAGAAATGCATAGGAAAACCTCTTGCATTTATCTTAACCTATCAGGTAATCTCAGCTACTCAGACGCTGTGCTGGATATACTCCTCTGTAGATCTGGTCTGTAAAATCCTCACAGCTGTCTCTTTTATACTTCAGATAGTCAAATTTATGCTTTGAAGGATAGAATGTAAAAGTATTGCTTCTCTATCGAAGTTTATATTAATCAAATTTGATTTTGTTTTTGTCTATTTTATAATGATTGAGAAAAAGATTTTAGGAAATAACAATGAGACATCAGAAACCTTCAGAAGACATGGAAATACACTATATTCCTCTTTAATAATGTTGACCTGAAAGTTCAAGTATTACTGAAAGTAATATTTAAAGAGAAAACAGAAAAATATATGACAACATTGGGTACTATAAATATAGTTTTTTAAACTGGATCTGAAGTCTCTCTGGCTGTATATACATCTAAAATATTTCAAGTCTACTTGGTTTGGCTTCAAATGTGCTATCTCCTGGGAATAAGGCAAAGTCCAGGCCAAATCTCTCCGCTATACTATAGGTAAACCATGAGGGATTTCTGGAAGCTATCTTTGCATTTCTTAGTAACTTCCTAACTCTTCTCTATAGTTGATCTCCCTTGAGAATAGTTACCTGTATCTCTGTGTCCCACAGAGAATCTCAGACGTCTTCTACAAAATATTTATTTCCATTCATTATAATTAATATTTTATGCTTATGTAGTATTTCATGAGTGATAACAATAGCTATGAAATCTATTTTCTTACCAAGTTAGAATACTTAATCTAACAGATATTCTAGCATCGTTTTGAAATATAATAGTTTTCTCTATTGTAGAGTCATTAAGTTCCTCCAAGTATATTCCCATAGCACAGAAACAAAGAACTGAGTACCACACGTGCTTACTCATAGCGGACCCTGAACATTTACCATAATACTATAAGAAAGGTATTGGCAGTAGCCAGAAACTTCCAGGGGAAGAAGTAGTGTGGCACATAACATTAATAAGGGTACCTGCTCTCAAACCAGGTGAAATGGAGACCAAAGGGAGACCCAAACTATCTATACAATGACCATTTGTATACTTAATTCTGAATTATACCCCACATCTTTAAAATAAAATAAATTTTAAAAAATCATTTTCTATAGATTCCATTTTTGTTGTTTCTCCTTAGGCTTTATTGGGTGTTGGGGCAGCATACTCATACTATTCCATGAGGCTAAGTTAAAGTATACCTATAATAATGAACATATAATGAGTTCACAATTTTAAAATATGCTATCAAGCAGGTTAACTAATTCAATCTTCATTACAAATTGCAACACTTAATTGCAGTGCTAATTTTGTTTATCTTGGCCTTCACATTTATTTATGATGTCTTTAATGAGAAATAACACAAAATAATAATAATTTATTTATGTAAAATTCTGGTTAGTGGATTATAACCAATTATTCTTTTTAATATTATTCTTTCTAGTTCTGAAATATGTTGATAATAAAAACATATCAGAAAGTACACATATAGTTAATGTGTAATTATTTAAACTAATAATACGTATTATATAACATGCATTATTTATTTTACTTTATTTTTGTTTTTGGTTTTGTTTTTGTTTTTTGCGTTGGAGTCTCACTCTGTCGCCCAGACTGGAGTGCAGTGGCCGCTCCCAGCCACCGCAGCCTCAACTTGCTGGGCTCTGGCGATCTTTCCGCCTCAGCCTTCCAAGTAGCCGGAACTACAGGCGCGCGCTACCACACCCGGCTAATTTATTATTTAATACAAAATATGTCACGTATATTTATAACATAATTTCTTTGGAGTGATTTAGCCAGGGAAGTTTTCAGTCGGCTTCTGATTCTTGGAAATGTTACATTTTTACTTTTTGATTGCTTTCTTCTCAACTAGGAGTACACTTTTCCAGGTTCATTTGCCGTTTTCTCCGTTAAACATGGAGTCAATCATTTCTCTAAAGAGTCATCCTTGTATTGATTGAAAAGTATTAAATCAAAAGAAGCCAGGTACAAGCGATCATCATTGTTATGAAGTTGATCATGTTTTTAAGGTAGTTTTAGTAGCCAAGGCCAGCAAACATGTTTGTGTTTCAAGATAAAATAATTGATGAGTGAATACCAAAACGTATTCAAATTTAGGACTATAGAATTGTTGCATAATCCTTTCTATCTTTCACCTATTTATATTTCCTTTCTCTCATTTTGAGGACTCTGCCTCTCACACTAATTTTCATCTGTTTCTTTTACCCTCATTACACACACAACAGTGTAAGAATAGCAAAGATGGCAATACTATCCAAAATATCATTCCTGAGAACACTTTAAGATGTTTTTATTTGTTCTCTTTGCTAAAATTAATTAGATTAAATTCCACATGGATGTACAGCCCAACTACTGTATTTAAGATCACTTGGAATAACCTCAGCAACTTAATACATACTTAATGATATTCAATTCACATATGCTTTATTTGGGGGGATTTTTTTTTTAATTTAATGCACTCATAACTATTAAATGTTAACATAGATTCAAGGTCAAATATTCAAAACTAACGATATTCCAAAGTTCTGTTTTCCAATATTGATTTTTCTCACTTATTCCCTTCCTACTTTATAGGTAAATTTTTTTTGTTATTTCTCATTGTTCATTATTTTTGAATCACAAACAATTACATGTGCAAATTAATATTTTACTTTTTTGACATAGATTTTCTTTATTTTCCTTGATCAATATATATCCTGAGGACCATGCTACAATGATGTAGAAATATATCTCTTTTTCCTTTTACCGTTGCAGTAAATGGATATATTAATGTTTATTCAAAATGTCCTCTACTAATGAATATGTTTTTTCTTTTTGTTGTTAAAAATAATCATAAAATAAATATATTTGTGAATTGTCTTTTAATATATTTGCTATTGTCACCCTAAAATAATTTTTTGAAACTGGAATTCTGGACAATAATAAATGCATCTGTGATTTTATTAGACATTACCAAATCCCCTAATAGGGGACATTTCACTTAAAACTCTGACCAAACTGGGCTCGGTGGCTCAGCCTGTAATCCCACTCTTTGGGAGGCTGAGGTGAGTGGATTGCCTGAGCCCGCGGGTTCAAGACTCGCCTGGGCAACTTGGCGACACCTCATCTCTATAATAAATCAAAAAATCAGCTGAGCGTGGTAGCGCATGCCTGTAATTCCGGCTACTCGAAAGGCTGAGGCAGAAGGATTACCGGA